>NC_142930.1:131143823-131169987 GCF_046866305.1 Octopus bimaculoides
GAGATGGATCAGGAGACAATATTAAGATTCATTATGGTGGTGGAGATGGGGACAATAATGACGACAATACGACGGTGATAGTGATGATGACGACGATGTTGATGACCCAAGACGACAATGATGATGATGACAATGACGATGGCGGTGGTGATGAAGATAACGATATGAAAAAAAATTCAGAAAACAAAACAAAAGCAAAGCAAAAGAAGTTAGTTTTCGCCCCGAGCAATGCTTTAAACGACAAAAATATATGACTAACTCTTTCTTCCCCCTATACACGCCTCATTCACAATCACAGCCCAAAGCAATCTTAGAGAGAAAGACAGCGAAAAGATAAAAAGATGGCTTAAATGTAATCGTTTGGGAAATAATTCGAGGCGAAGGAGCAGTTTCTGTCCTCCCACTTCATCTAGATTATAGGTATATTTATTTTTAAATCTTAATCACTCGGATAACGCTATCAGTTAAAGGAGGTGACATGGAAATATAACGCTCCTTAATCTTTAATGTGCCGTTGGATCAACCGAGAAAGCTTCATATTGATGTTACAGATTAAAAGATCAGAATAGTATGATAGAGCTCATGCTTCTCCAAATTATTGAGTACATCTGGATCATACGAGGAGTGAATGACGGAAAATTGACCGACGCGGATTCGAACATATGTTGTAGGAGCTTTACTATATCGTCTTCACAGTACTTACTGTGTGTGCACTCGTCAACTCTCTCGTCTACATTTCCAAACATTTACTTGAGTGCGAGGCTTCACTCTCTACTCTGACAGTTAGCTTCGAGTGATACTCAAAAAAAAAAAGTGAACGAGATTTTTGCCATGAAGTAAATTACCTGAGCCCCACCCTCACCCAGGGACGTAGTCGGGTTCGAAAGTTTGGGATAGCAAACAAATAAGAAAAGCGCCGTGATCCATACCAAACAATTTTTAACCAATTTCTCTTATATTACGCGAAATATTTCATTAGCTATAATATATGTAATTGTACTCTATATTCATTAATTTCATGTTTCAGTAACAATGTTATTAAATATGGAACGTACAACTACTGATATAAGTAGCTAAAGAGTTTTTTTAAATTGTTGAAATGGCACCAATTTCGAAAAATTGCTCGGGAAAAGCAGTTTCTTTCCTTGATCCCCTATTAGTAACGCTATTGCACTCACCCATCTCTTTTAATGTTACTACTACATTGTTCGATAAACATTAGTACTATACTGGTTCAATTCCATTATCAATCAACTTACTTTTATCATACATTTTCGTGTCCTGTACCAATACGCTAAAGATTTATTAATGATTTATAAGAATAAATGTTTTCCCATACACTCACTAATTCGATTAATAAAAACATGAATGATCGTTATTAAATATTGCAAGACATGTCCAACGTTCAAACAAATCTCTGTTACTTCACCATCCTAAAAACTGTTTGGAATATGATTGAATTGCAAACAAAAAATAGATGTGCTTTCATCGAAGAATCGAAGTTAAATCAACCATTTCTCTCCACAACTTTCGAACTTGGGCTTCCAATCGGTAGCGTTAGATGGGGGTGGGGCGAGGGAGCTGTCCGCCCTGGGCAATGTTTTTATGGAAGCGGGCATTTTGGGGTGTGCTGTAAAAGCCTGTATTGAAATAAAAGTGTTTAAAACGTAGGGATGTGACGCCCTGGTGGGAGGAAACTTAATGACGGCACACAATCTGAGACTACACTACTGCGCCTGATCTCCAACTCTTGAAATGGTTTCAGTTTTTCTAGGATATATGCAAATATTGATGCATATACTGGTTGGGACCATTAGACTTAGTAGCGCAGTTACCCTCTGATCACTGAGGTTGCGGTTAGATTTTAGTTTACTTCCGATGATCGAACAGAAGCAACTCTGTTTCAGGTTTCAGGGGTACTACGCAAGCCCATCTCATGTTGATATGGACTGGTAACCTCGACTCGATTTGAACTCAGACCATAAAGATGCAGAGCAAATGCTGTCAAGCAGTTTGTTCGACACTCTAACCGTTCTGCCAACCACCATACTCATAAAGTGATAGAGCGAACTATTTGATCAGCCTTATTAATTCCAGCGGTAAGGAAAATAGGAGTTTCTTATCCATTATTACAAGCAGTACAGCTGAATGGTTAAGAAATTCGCTTCACAACTACTGGGACCCAGGTTCGATAGCATTGCGTGGCAACTTGGACAAATGTCATTCTAGCTCATATGGACCCTTTTAGGGAACCATGTCACACACTATAACGGCAATTCTTCTTGAAAATTATGTTAAGGGTACACTTACTAAGAGCAGGTAATTTAGTTGATCCTTTCCCACTAACATAAATTTGACCAAATCATTCAGCTCAGGTCTGAAGACAACTTCCTTCATTCTCTCCCACCAATTCCGAATTCCCTGCAAAAGGTTTCATTGGTATATTTCCTTCCTCTAACTAAACTATTAAAAATATTCTATGGTGGCGCAATAATGTAAGACAGTTATATATAAAGCCATACATTTTGGCGAACACAGAAACGTGAGAGATAAAGTTAACCTCAGCGACTTTTGAACACCCACAGTTCAGATCCGTTACGATAGACCACAAGTTATTATCTGACGTTTGGAAAATTCTGTCCATTTTGCACCTCCTTCTTATCACCACCACCACCACTATATATATATATATATATATATATAACACGTTTAATTTAGGGTTAAATTTTGGTACAAATTTTTTGCCTTTCGTAGTTTCAACTTTACCTAATGTATAAGTCGCACGCCAGTTTTTTATTCAGTTAAAACCAAATAGTAATGTAACTTATCACGTGATCAAACAGACTATCGGACGTTATTATAAATCGCTGATCACATTGCGCTTTGCATCGTTTTAGCTTTTGAATGAAGCCACCCCGCTGGTTGGGTAAGTAAGCCAGCACTACTCTTGATCGGAAGGCCAGTCCGTAGCAGGGTAAACCACTTATAGCTGAGTGGACTGGAGCAATATGAAATGAAGTGTTTTGCTCAACCGGCCTGGGAATCGAAACCACGATTATGAGATCGTGAGTGCAACATGCCTAACCACTGGGCCACGCGCCTTCACAATGTGACGTACATACAAAAATATGGTTGAGATATTAACGACAAGTAAATGTTTTCTCATCGAACTGGAACTGTAATCAACATCGTAAAGACCACCCACACTTTTCTGTGTATTATTTCTTTCCATGGATTCTACCCACGTAATTTAGCTATCTTTTATGCCATCGTCTATTCTCCCTGCAAATCAAGAAATCCTACTTGGTCACTCGACCCTCTAGAAATAGCAACCAAATCTCCCTCGACTCACATGCTCTATCTTTATGAAAATGGAAAGCTACATTGAATAATGCAGAGGGGAAAAGACGTTATGGCCATGGATGGAATGCTTATAATGATAGGATTCCTACATCAAGGTGTTGGTTAAACATCAACAAATGTATGTAATTTATTCTGGTTTATTCGCTCGCCGATAAGCGTCTTCCCAGTCAGTCACTGCAAGATTCACCATGCATAAATCATTATTACTTTCATTTCATCCATTTTGCACGCCGTTATTTTCAACTTCATGCTTCGTTAACTCAATAGATTAACAATACTCACCATATGTATACGGTGAGTTACCTGATCGGTTTATAGCTTTTCAAGTCAGTCAATGAAACACTCGCAATCAATCAATCAATCACTCACTCACTCGGCCAATCAAACTGCATTTAAGTACCAACGATTTAATCCTCAGTTTTAGAGCATGAAACGAATGAGATTACATCTGCTCCTACTTAATATCATTTACATCGAAATCTTACATAAATCTATTCTACTTTTTATATTTCTAACAGTGCACTGAAGAACCATCATCGTCGTCGTTTTAACGTTCGCTTTTCCGTGCTTGCATGGGCCGGGTGGAATTCGTTGAGACATTTTTTACGGTCAGATGCCCTTCCTACTGTCAACCTTCACCTGTTTCCAAACAAGGTAATATTGCCCCATGGCCAGACATTTTTTTTTATCACGAAAGGTAAAAAAACTAACGATATGACTTGTATGATGGTGGCGCTCGGTTACAATCATCACGCGATGTCAACACACACACGTGTGTGTATGTATGTATGTATATTTGAACTGGGTGTGGAAACAGCTGTAGGGATAACAATTTCATTTTATATTAATTGGAATATCTTTGAATAAACTGATGTCCATACGTCAATTTCTCCATTTCCTTCTTTATTCTCATTTGTGTGTGCGTGTGTATACATACATTATATATATACGTATGTGCGTTTCTGCCTACCAAATCGATTCCGGGTCACAAGACCTGGGACTTTAGTAGGAGACACTTGTGCAACGCGCCACGCACTGGAGCTGAACGCGAAGCTATGTGGTTGGGAAGCAAGCTTTAAACCACATTGCTATGCCTAACATATCCTCAACAAAAGCACTGGAGTGTGGTATACTTAACATCAGCTCAATACCCACCAACGCGCGCGCGCGCGCATATACATGTGTGTGTGTGTGTGTGTGTGTGTGTGCGTGTGTAATCTTATCACTGAATTTCCATTCATGCAAAAATAATTTAAAAGAAAAAAAAAGGTGCTTGGAGGGTACCCGGGATTGATTTATTTACCTTAATGCCTCTGGGAGATGTTAAAACATACATTCAGACCAAAGCAACTGGATTCGGGAACAGATTTTATCTCAGAACCGTCACAGAGTTGAACACTGCCCTCCATCCATACGTACGATAGTTTGTTTGTATATATATATATATATATATATATATATATATATATATATATATATATATATATATCCACACACACACACACACACACGGTGGTGCAAAAGTAGTTATAGAGCTATGAAAAAAGAAAACACGTACAATACTCATTTATTTTTTATCAAAACAAAAAAATATTATAGTTATGATAAATGTATTATTATGATTAATAACTGAAAATATTAAATGTAAGGCTAACTAATTTAATGTGCGGATCTTTTTTAAAACGGGGGCCACATTTTTCATTAACGAAACACTTTGAAACTTGGAACACTGGTAGAATGTGTCATATAAAACATCTTTTTCTCTTAGTCTTCTTTAAAAAAAAAAGAAATCCATAAATTATTCTATGTTAAAGTTGTCGTATTTCTGTAATTTCAACCAATCACTGATGTCCATTCAGCCGATATACATTAAGTGCCGACTACATAAACAAACGATTCTGAAACAATTAACCCTAACCCCGGGGTTAAGGGTAAAGCAAATTTAAAAAGAAAAAAGCAAATAAAACGAAGGTATGGAGATTAAATACGCTTTACATCGCTTAATCAGCCAAAGGAGTAAATATAAACAACTGAATACTTGTCAGTGATTGGTTGAAATTATCGAAATAAGACAATTTTTTACATGAAATAAATTCGAATACAAAAATTTTTTTCTGTTCTATAACACAAAATAGATAAGTATACGAAGTTTGAAAGTCTTTCCGTACCAAAAACACTACGTAAAACATTAATGAAAAATGTGGCCCCCGTTTTAAAAAAGATCCTAATGTGCTAATAATTTTAATGCATTTTTATAGCATTGATGTGATACTGTATTCCTTCTTTTGTACACACCTGTGTGTGTGTGTGTGTGTGTGTATACACACACACACACACCAGCTGAATATCCCGTTGTTGCTGAGCAATTTTTACAATAGAATGTCTTATATAAATTTTTGTTTAATCCACGTCAGACCATGCCTTCCCCGACAGATCGGCCTCTTGATCAGGACAGATTTGTGCAATTTTTCACAAAAAACTTCGATGAGGATTTTTTTTTTCCTTTTTTAATTATTTATGTCTGCTCGAGTACTTCACATGACTTTATTCATTATAACGTACTGAAACTTCAGAAGTTATTACAACTTTCGTCGTTGTAATGATTTGCCTTCGTTTGTTTAATAAAAATACCTCTTCGTAATGATTTTGCTTTCATTTTTTGATAGAGAGCTATCATGCAGAAAATTCCAGCTTCCAAATCCTGTTTTCTGATTAGGTAAAATTGATTAAACTTTAAATCTCAATTTTTCTGGAACAAATAAATAACAAAATCGGATTTAACATAGAAAATTATTTCAATATACCAAATTTGAAAATTTTGATGTAATTTTAAAATTTCACAGTATGTAACAGCAACGGAGAAGACCCTATAAAAGTAGAGATAGACAGTTATAGGACGTGACACATACATACATGAACATTTACAAACGTACACACAGGTAATCATGAGTTTAAAATGGTGTACAGTAGACATATGTATGTATATATATATATGTTTGTGTGTGAGTGTTTGTTTGCGATGGACAACAGAAAAGCCACCTACTCCCTCTCTCCTTAAAGCTACATATTCCTCACACCCACCTTTCGTTCCCTTCCTCGCCGTTTTAAAAGTTACTTATAACAGCTGTATTAATGTTACTATCTCACTGCTACTCCATCTTCCTCTCCGTAATATCAGCCACACTATGCCACATTTCCCTTACACTAACACTCTTTGCACCCTTCTCATTTTATCAAATAATAGCCCCCTCCACCTTGAGGCCCATTATAGACTTTTCATTGAAATCCAATTGGCCTATAATTGAACTGAATGTTAGTTTAACATGTATGCAAAGTTTCGTCAAGATTGGTTCACTGTTGTGGGCAGTAAGATGCTAACAGACAGCGACAGACAGAAATTGCCATTTATGTATAAGATATCCGTTTCATAAAACGGAGACCCACAATTTAAAGTTAAGTACTCAATAACATACAGTAGAGTGACAATATTTATTTACTTAGGGCGGCGAGCTGGCAGAATCGTTAGCACGCCGGGCGAAATGCTTAGCGGTATTTCGTCTGCCGTTACGTTCTGAGTTCAAATTCCGCCGAGGTCGACTTTGCCTTTCATCCTTTTCGGGGTCAATTAAATAAGTACCAGTTACGCACTGGGATCGATGTAATCGACTTAATCCCTTTGTCTGTCCTTGTTTGTTCGCTCTATGTTTAGCCCTCTGTGGGCAATAATGAAATAAATATTTATTTACTTATAGGTAACGACACTTACAGGAATAATCGTGTTTTACTTGATCCCGAAACCCATATACAGGGTGGGGCAGAGAGGACGAATGATTTTGAAATGGCTATTGCTCAGCCCCAGGTGGAGGGACATATGTCCGACAGGTACAATTCGGTCCGTGGTGTTTTAACATTTTTTTCTTTTCAGGTGAAGCCATGGCACTGTGGACAATAGAGCATCGCATGTTTGCCTACGACTGTTACGTGAAGAACAACGAGTCTGTCACAGCAGTTCAGCATGAGTTTCGGCGTCACTTCAATATTCATCGAAATTAGGCTGTTCCCTCCCATAACACAATCTTATGTTGGGTGAATGCACTTCGTACACGAGGTACACTAATGAATAGGAAAGCGATGGGGACATCACGAACGGTGCGGACTCCGGAAAATGTGAAGCGCGTCAGATAAGCTTTGATACGATGTCCGAATCGCTCTGCTCGGAAGCATTCCACTGAACATGGCATCGGTAATCGATCAGTAAGGCGTGTTTTGCATGAAGACCTGCATTTCCACCCGTACAAATTGATCATTGGGCAACAGTTAAAACCATGGGACTATGCACAGAGCAGTGCTGGAGAGAGTGGAGGTCAACTTCCAAGAACGCCTTCAGATATGCATCAATGAAAACGGACACTACATGATGGATGTTGTTTTGCACACTTGATTTTGACAAATGCTAATTCTCGATACGAACACATTGATGTCAATAAAATTTGTTTGTAGCTACAATTAATGATTTTGTGAATTTTTCAAAAACGTCCGTCCTCTCTACTCCACCCAACACACACACATGATTTGAAGTCGGGACTTCTGTTTTTCATGCCAGGTTTGAATATCTTTAAATTATCTGTTAGTCTCATTGACTAGAAAGAATATTAACTGAATCTACTTCTCTATATTTTTTGTTGTGATCCAAAGCGGAATTCAAACTCAGAGCGTAAAGCAGCAAAACTTGAATATTCTTTTCTACTCTAGGCACAAGGCCCGAAATTTTGGGGAAGGGGGCCAGTCGGTTAGATCGACTCAGTAGGCAACTGGTACTTAATTTATCGACCCCGAAAGGATGAAAAGCACAGTCGACCTCGGCAGAATTTGAACTCAGAACGTAAAGACAGACGAAATACCGCTAAGCATTTCGCCTGGAGTGCTAACGTTTCTGCCAGCTCGCCGCCTTAAAATAATTATTTCTCTATTGCCCGCAAGGAGCTAAACATAGAGGGGACAAACAAGGACAGGCAAAGGGATTAAGGCGATTACATCGACCCCAGTGCGTAACTGGTACTTATTTAATCGACCCCGAAAGGATGAAAGGCAAAGTCGACCTGAGCGAAATTTGAACTCAGAACGTAAAGGCAGATGGAATACCGATTTCTTTATTACCCATAAAGGGCTATACAAAGAATTTTTAAGACATCACAAAACATAAAATCGAGGTAATTAAAATAAAATGATAATATGAAAGAATGAAAAAAATGAGGCACAATGTCCACTCGATCCCCGAAGTCGGGTGGTTACATTTATCCAGTTTTTCACTTTTACGTTCAACGTCATGTAAACATTTTAACGGTTTTGTAACTCAAAAAATCCAAACACTCGCGTTACTTTCTTCCATTAATCATTGTTACGTCCGTCCTTAACAACTGCAAATAATCAGTTCTAGGGGGTGGTGTCTCCACCAACCATATCCGTTTCGTTTTTATATTTTCACCAAGTTCTTTTATGCACTCGAAGCATCTTTCCTCACGTATCAAAACGCATTTTTCAGTACATTTCTCAGGCATTTTCACTCTTATTATTTCTTCTAACCTCTCGACTTTTCTCTCCATCTGCTCGCAATTTTCGTACTTTATTAAAAGCCCCTTGTATTTCAGATCTTTATCCGTTCTCTCCTCCTCTTCTTGTACATTATTAGTTTCTGGCCTTTTTATCACTTTTTTGTTTTCTGTTGACCGTTCCTTTGACTTATTTTTCCTTCGCTGTTTAGGGTTAGTAGCTCCATTTTCGTTCTTCTCTTTTGTCTTCTCTGTTTCACACTTCTGTCTCTCTTTTTATTTCCTCAGTGTGGTCTACAATGTTTTCCTCCTCTGCTTGTGCTTTCTCTTGCTGTGTGAACTCATATAGAGGGCATTTGGTCTTCATATGAACTCTCGCCCCGCATATATAACAATTTGGTTTTCTTCCCTCGACTACGACATTTAACGTTTTCTCGTCCTCCACTTCTATCTGGTAGGGAATTCTGTCCTCGAATGTGGCAAAAAGCCACATTTCGAGTCCAAATCCCCACCATTTGCACACTTTTGTTTTCGCCACTGGTCCCAATTCCGGCTCCTCCTTGGTTGCAGCCAGCACTGTTGCAACCAACCACTCTGGTTTAATATCTGGTGTAACTCTGGGAATTCGTATTTTCACACTTCTTCCTCTATAGCTTGGTAGCAATGCTATTTTCTCACTTCTTAGTATGTTGGTTGCATGCTTGGTTGCCTCTTCTATAGTGGCGAACCTCACCTCAACCGTACCGAACTTTCTTCCTCTGTTGATGTACGTGGCTTCATTGACAATTTCACCCAGGCACTCCTCGATTTCCTCTTCCGTAACCATTTCAATTTTACCGGTTTCGACAGCCTGTGTACGATACACTACTGTCCTCAGAATTTTTTCTTCTTTAGTCTCTTTTGGAGGACATAATCTGTACGAGTCTCCCTCAACTTCTATCAAATTCCTGTTTCTGATCACCTCCTTCATATCCAACTTGATTAACTTGGTTTCCAGCGGCACTGGCTTCCTCACCGCAGTGGCCTTGGCGTAGCTCTCCATACTGGAGACACTACCACTTGCCATAGCTGGGGAAAATGCAGCAGCTCACGTGAAATGCAACCGTAATAATTCCACAAAAATCACAATTATTTACCGAGACAGTATTCACAAAGTAACACAACCGTATTCACAATAATTCACAGAGCCATTATACCGCGAAGCATTTCGACCGGCGTGCTAACGACTCTGCCAGATCGCCGCCCTAGTGGACATGTGATATTGTGTAATTTTCATGCTTCTTTTTTTTTTTTTATAAAAAAAAAAAAATGAGCGGATATTACATTAGAAGCATGAACAACAGTGAAATAGTTACAGTTGAAAGAAGAAGAGTGACGGACTGTTGACAAAACCAAGTCGAGAAGACAAGACGAGCAGCAGAGAGCCAGACAGATAGTTTTCAAAGAGGACAGGAGGCTACCGTTGATATATGTTGGTTAACTTATAAACCTGTCGTTCCTTTTTTGAAAATTAGTATATATCGTACATATAAGATCAAAGGGTTAGTGAAGAAGATGGCTGTACTCAATCGTAGAGCTTCGGTTCTCCAACTGAGTACAGCAAGGTTCTTCACTAGTCTTTGATCTTGTGTGTGTGTGTATGTGTGTGATGTATAATACAACCTGCGTTCCGCCCCCAAAACATGCAGAGATAATGGGACCGACATTCTGTATAAAAGGCGACTTCAGGCAGTGAGAAAGGAACCGAGTTTGTTAAAACAGATTAGTGTTGGGTCTGTAGGCCACAATTGAACCGTTACTTGTTCAACAGACACAAAGCGAGATCAAAAGTTTTTATTTTATTTATTTAGTTTCTCAAAACGTGAGCGTGTGTTTGTATGTGCTTACGCATGCGTATCTTCTTGCTTTTCGTACACGCGTACACACGGATGGATCCCTCGTATACACATTCATATATGTGCTTATAGCATATGCATACATACACATATGAATTCTCTTTCTCACTCATACGCACACACTATATATATATATATGAATACTCACATATAAACACACATAAACTCTCATACAAACCTACATACAAAAATACACACTAGAAATATCGTCTTTCATTAACAACTATAACACCTGTATTAATACCATGGTCAATGGAAAATTTACCTTTACCGCTCTTATGCTAACAGTCTTGATATTTTAGTTCCCACACCCCACCTCTCTCTCGCCCCAGTTTATTTGCATACTGCGCAATTGAACTACTTATTTTTATAGATCTACATGCCTTAAAAACGTGTCTCACTTTTTATTTTTACCCCTTTCTCACACGCACACACTTTCTTTCTCCGTCTCTCTCCGTTTTTCCAACAGGCCCCCCCCCCCTCAACATTCCCCCCACCAACTGCTTACACAGCTCAAGCTTTTGCGTACCTTATCTTTTTTCTCTCGTAGACCCGGCCTAACTCTTTCTTTCACACATACGTTTCAAACACACTTCATTCACACTGTTTCATACACAAACACCTTTACTCTCTCCCTCTCCTTTCCATACTCACTTCACTCTTTTCCACCTCCTCCAACACGTGCATCCCTTACCGTCTTTCTTTCCTCCAACGTATCCGATTCTTTCTTTCCCATCGTCACGTGCCGCTTTCAAACACACTCATTCACTCTTCCCTGTCTGTTCTTTTTTTCATTGTATAATAAATAATACTGCTATGACATCAAACACGTAGTTTTGATATCGCAGCGCGTATAGGACTGAAAAATTAAAGTATAAAACAAAATCTTAACATTCACGTCACAGGAAATTAAAACGTTTTCAGTTTTATGATTGATCGCATTTTCATCACTCATCATCTTCAGCTTGAAGCCGTCAAATCCACGGTTCTCTTGCTTTTATCTTAATTTCTATACCATCACCTTCATCATCATCACCACCCGCATCAACAACAACAGCGTCATCACCACCATCACCAATACTATTATTAATATTATCATCACCATCGCCGTTTTTGTTTTCTTTATTTTAAAATGACGTAAAACAATCGCTTGAACCGGACTTGAGAATTTACTGGGATTTATTTAATCATGCCTGAGAAAAGCAGCATCAACTTTGAATAGAGTCAAACTCCAGAACCGATACACTAATTTCAGCATTATTTCTATATCCTCCAGTCAATCAATAAATTGCAAACGTTTATATCATCAATCCTGGGGAATATGAATAGTTATCTTAGAATTATAAATCAAACACCGGTACTTCACCATTTGCCATCGAAGTTTCCATTGTTTTGGATTATAAGTAGCAAAAAAAGCGTTAGTTTCTCTCTTTTTCGTTGCTTTAGTCAAGGTCCGCCTTGATCGAATAAACCTAGGTTGGCATGCAATATACAGTCGTATACGTTCTTCATTCAAAATCTTCAGAAATCAACTTAGCCTTTTCATGCTTTCGGAGTTGATGAATTAAGTACTAGTTGAGCAATGGGGTCGATGTAATCGGCTATCCACCTTCCCCAAAATTTCAGGCCATGTGCTTATAGTAGAATGGATATATATATGTGTATGTACGGTTTTCATGTTCTATTAAATACATGCATGTTCTATACATTGGCTGTTACAGACATTGTTTACATGAAATTATAGGATATAAATGTCGCCACTTCCAGTTTTTATCATAATTTTCATTATTTTTAGGATAATTAACTTTCACTTTTTTTACGGCCGTAATCTGCAAGTTAACCCAAACCTATTGTTAAAGACTTTCCAACCATAAATATCCCATCTATTTTTTATATATTATCTAAGACATTATCCTGTGTTGTTTTTTTTTGGGGGGGGGGTCTTTTTTTTTTTTTTCTTTGATATAGTAGAGTGTGACTTGAAAGAAATTTCGCTCGGCAAAGCTTTAGAGTTAACCAGTAAGTACCCGCAAGCACCGCACCTTCTCATGCGTGCTCAACATATGGAAAAGAATACCAGACTCGGATGCATCTCATCTGTCATCTCCAAACTCAACGGACCAGCATACAAACCATTTCTGGGGATGACCTCGTACCCAGAAGGGTACGAGGAAGCAGGGCCATTTAGCATAGTTCACAGCTTATAAACATAGGTACTGTAGTCGGCAGCTATATTATAAGGATCTGTTCCATTTGACGGACAGATATTTCATTATTTTTTTTTTTAACTAAACACTCTGAAACTTCGGATACTGGTAAAATGTGTCACATAGAACAGGGTTTACTCTTAAAGTTTTTGAGACAGACCAACGACGGAGCTTGTATGTGGTTGCATGACCTGCTAGGAAAAGTAGCCAAACTTTTTTATATATAGAATAGAAAAATCTCTATCCTGTGGAAAGACGGAATGGTCACAGTTGGGACGTCTTTGATCATATCTGTTCAATCAGATCCAACTCGGGACTGTAGTGAAACCTTTCTCTCGGGCATTCAATCATAAATGATAAGCTGCTAACATCTAGCCTTCGGTTGCCTTGGACCCTTCTGTCCATCATCCTGATTGGTTCTTATTTGCGCGGCAATTGTCCCCATGTTCTGCTTGCTAAGGGGGCATTACGTCCAATCGTGGCTTCAGATAAAGTCACGTGATAGAGTTTTACTGGATTTCCGGTGAGCCCTTTTTCGCCTATAAATAAGCCCGATCCAACGACGGCAATGGTCTTCGATTCTAGAACTTTCACATGTCTGGTCGTTGACCACACATATACAGAACACAGCTACAGCCAGTTCCAGCGCCGACGTCTTCACCACCAATGTACTGTCTGCCATTGTCGTCGCCAGCAACACCAACATCAACAAGCGCGGTTTTATCTCGACCTTGTTTGAGTGGATGTTTTCACTCACGAATAATAGTCAGAACTAACCAGCCAGAATATACTATACCAGGTAACACAGGTCGCAGCATTCGACGCTCAACACACATAGTGTGATACTACAGCTCTGCTCCTTGGCCACAACTTCCTGCGTATGAACATTCTATCTCCTTGTGTAATTTTAATACGAACTGGTTTTTCTCTATCTCAGTGTTTGAGACTTTTTACTGTCTATGTTTCAGACACTCTTTCTATTATTCTGTGTTTCCTCTCATTCATACGCACACTTGTACTCTCACATATTGTACACACACTATTGTTTATACGACTGTCCGTCACTTCACATTGTTGTATACATTCTCTTGTACATAAAGGCCTGACTTATCTACTGTGTTAATTTTATATGTCGCATGCACGCGCACACAGACACAAACAGTTTCACTTTGTTAATAAATTTATTCTCATTATATATCTAACGGTTGAGTTAGTCCTAAGTTCTTTTACTGGCACCATGGCTCGTATCTCTCACGATGAATCTTCTAATCATATATATCTTTATTTTGTGTTCAACCGTGCGACATGGTAAAAAGGAGCCTTTTCCCGTCTACGTCGCCATCTCCTTTGGTTCGCACGGTCGAAGTATTACAGGACTAAACAACAGGTGACGAAGAGGACGAGATAGCCTTTACCTGGTCGCTCGAGTTGCTAGAAAGAGCAACCAAATCTTGACAAAAAGAAAAATGAAATTTCCGTCTTCAAGAAAAAAAAAATCAAGTTTATATTATTTTATGATGTTCGCTTAGCAATTCATTACTTCTAGAAAAGAATAAGACAAAATGGTTATAGCTGGAACGCCTTTTCTCACAAATCCATTACAATCAAAGCTATCCTGTGGTTAAAACAATATTCTTCCCTGAATGATGAAGCAGCTAAAGTTGAAAGAATAAAAGATAGCAAGTATCCATATTCCAAATATTGGGATTCCCTTGACTACGAAAGTAGTTTCACGGATCTTACAGATTTTTTTATTAATTTTTTTTTTTATCAGTTTGAAACTTCGGATACTGGTTGAACGTGTCAGAGGTTTTTCTACTCTGTACATAAAAAGGTTTGGCTACTTTTTCTAGCAGATCATGCAACCACATACAGACTCCGTCAGTGGTCTGTCTCAGTAATAATTTTGTTGTTATTTAGCCTCAAATCTACCCTGATACTACAAACCTATCATCAAAGACATTCTAGCCTTCAGCTAACCGTCTTTTTAGGGATAATCTAGGATATTACGTAGAATGGACGTGTGATTTAGGTACCCCATATAATACGAAAACATTTTAAAATATTTATTAGCTTATATTTATCTTGGCACTATCATGCTATTTATTAGCTGTCAGAAGTGAAAGTGCTCACTGCCTGCTAGTGAAGTATCTGTCTGTCTGCCTGCATGCCTGTCGATTCTTTGGCTACTGACAGCTAATACCATGACTGGCCGGAGCGAGCTATATGTCTGTCTGTCTCTCTCTCTCTCTATCTATCTATTACTCGAAAGTTCGCGCGTCCGCGCTAGCTAGTCGTGAGTAGAAAACACAAATTTAATATAAAAACATATTTCCTGAAATTGCAAATTATTTAAAATATAAAAATATAATTTTCAACTTTCGAGTAATAGATAGATAGATAGAGAGAGAGAGAGACAGACAGACATATAGCTCGCTCCGGCCAGTCATGGTATTAGCTGTCAGTAGCCAAAGAATCGACAGGCCAGCAACAGGCAGGCAGACAGACAGACAGATACTTCACTAGCAGTGAGCACTTTCACTTCTGACAGCTAATAGCATGATAGTGCCTTTATCTTAATAGATGATTTGTATTTTCACATGTATTTGGTTTCCCACTTCAATAATAGTTTTAGGTGGTTTCTTTTTTTAAAAAAAGATTTTATGGTTTTGAATGTATTCGCTAAGGCTGACATAAAGTAGGATAAAACGACTGAAGTTGAGCCCCCCCCCCCATTAACTTCAAAAAAAAAATCGACGGAAAAGACGTAAGTTGAGGTGCGCCAGTATAATGGTTATGTCGGATTTGTTAACAGGTGTAATAAAACATTATTTTATTTAAAATCTAAACTGTAATGTCCTTTGTTTCATTTTGTTATGTGTGCACGAATAATAAAATCTAAATATAATTTCAGTTTATACCGTATTTGATGACATAAAAGACGCACGGGTATGTTAAACGTACCCCAATTTCAGTAGCATATATACAGCTAAAAAAATTTTTCAGAGCATTAAAACAGCTATTAAATGATAGCATTTACTATTTGGCTTACCCACACAAGTGTGCCCCCACCATGGCTTTCTTCCCTCGGAATTTGTTGTGAAAAAATCTTTTTCTGAGCGTGAGGAGAGGAGTTTCGGAAAATTCACACGAATCTGTTTTGTTTTCTCATAATATTCAGAAAAATAGTTTTTTAATATATATTTTCTACAAGTAACTTTCAGACGGTTATAGATCACGATTATATCGGAATTGAATAGGTAAAAAAAAAAAAAAATTGTAAGCTCGCACACATACACATTACAGAATCTACAAAATGAAACTTCCAATTTCTAAATAAAATTGTGATGTACGTTCAGTATGTAGGGGTACGTGGCCAATAGTTCTATTTTTCAAATTAAATTCCAATATAATCGTAATCTACACCCTCTGAAAAGCATTTGTAGAAAATTTCATTAAAAAAATAACCATTTTTCTGAATGCTATGTGGAAACAAACCGGACTTGAATTTTCCGAAACTCCTCGCCCCACCCTCGGAAAAAATCTTTCAAAACAAATTCCGATATAATCGAAATTTACACCATCTGAAGTGTATTCAGAGAAAATTTCATTATAAAAATATCCATTTTCTGAAAGTTTTGAGGAAACAAAGTCAGGGAAGGGCATACATATGTACGTATGCCTATTATCCTACACCCCAAATGAAATATGACAACTACACTGTACGTGAGAAACTTAGGCACCCGAGTTCAAATTCCGCCGAAGTCGACTTTGCTTTACCAGTCGAGCACTGGGGTCGATGTATTCGACTTATCCGTTCCTCTAAAATTGTTTGTCGCGTGTCAAGATTTGAAACTATTATTAATAGTATTTATCTCGTCGGATTCGATAAAATTAAGTACCAGTAAAGTACAAGGGCCGATGGTATCGAATTAGCCACTTCCCTCAAAATTTGGTGACCTTGTACCTAACGTAGAAACTGTTATTAAGTAGTAGCGTTTGTTATCCTACATCCCAAATGAAACATGATAGATACAGCTTGTACGTGAGAAACATGGGCTGTGCCAACAGAAGAAAATAATTCAAAGGTATAGTGTGTGTATTTTATACATATGTATGTGTGTGAGTGTGATAAACATCTCCCGTTTGACAGATTTATCAGAGCAGAGGTGTATATATGGATGTCGGTGAAGGAGTGAAATAATAAAAACAAAATAAAAGGACCCGTACACATAGATAGGGGACGCAAACCAAAACTGTCAAGAGTAACGGGAATGTTAACCAGTAAAATAAGTACAATAGTTTTTCGTTTGTTGGATCTAGTTCAAAACGGGGGCACCAGTATTTTCTTAACGAAACACTTTGAAACTTGGGACACTGGTAGAATGTGTCATATAAAACATCTTTTTCTCTTAGTTTTCTTAAGAAAAATTATTATATTGCAATTTATTTCATATTAAAGTTGTCGTATTTCTGTAATTTCAACCAATGACTGACGTCCATTCAGCCGAATACATTAAGTGCTGACTACGTAAACAAACGATTTTCAAACGATTCTGGCGGTGATAAAATTATTATTTCCTTATCAAAAAATGGCTGAAGCATATTGGCAGTAGCTAATAAACCTTTCTATTATAGGCACAAGGCCTGGTTTTTAAGGGAAGGAGCAAGTCAATTAGGGTTAGGGAAAACGAACACACGTGTGTTGCCTCTCTGCAAAATGTCAGAAGTAATGGAGATTAAATACGCTTTAAACCGCTTAAACTGCCAAATGAGTAACTATAAACAGCTAAATACTTGTCAGTGATTGGTTGAAATTATCGAAATAATACAATTTTTTACATGAAATTAATTCGAATACAAAAATTTTTTTCTGTTTTATAACACAAAATAGATAAGTATACGAAGTTTGAAAGTCTTTCGGTACCAAAAACACTACATAAGACATAAATGAAAACTGGTGCCCCCGTTTTGAACTAGATCCCGTTTGTTCATCCAAATTTTTTTTCGTCCGATAAACTCAGCAAATATATTTTCCTGGGTGAGCAGTTTTATTGAGATATTTAAATTTTGTTTTTTAAATTCATCTTTGTCATCGTTGCAACTATGAAGGATATTGATACTACTATTGTTTAACCGCAATTAAGCTCTGATTCAGCAGTCCAATGAACTTAGGTGTTCCAGCCGTGATCACATAGTCTCTCATTTTTTATTTCATTTATTTATTTATTTTAGTTATCCTAAAGCTATCCAATGTGTCTTTTCTTTTATATATAGACAGGCAGGGTGTCATTTGAGGGAGATTTGACTGTTATGTGGATGGTATAGATAATAATAGTTTCAAATTTTGGTACAAGCCCAAGAATTTGGGGAGAAGAGCTGGTACTTAGTTTGTCCATCCCAAAAGGATGAAAGGCAAAGTTGACATCGGCAGAATTTGAACTCAGAACACAAAGACAGGTGAAATGCTGCTTGCCCGGCGTGTTAACGATTTTACCAGTTCGTTGCCTCAATGGTATTGATAATATTAGCTTTAAGGCAGCGAGCTGCCAGAAAAGTCTGTCTTTACGTCTGAGTTCAAATTCCGCCGAGGTTGACTTTGCCTTTCATCCTTTCGGGGTCGATAAAATAAATACCAGTTGCGTACTGGGTCGATCTAATCGACTGGCCCCCTCTCCCAAAATTTCGGGCCTTGTGCCTAGAGTAGAAAAGAATATTAGCATTGTGTAACAGTTGTTTAACCTCAAAACAACTTCGATTGAGTGGCCTATAATGACAGACATTCCTGCTACGACCATCCCGTCTTTTAGGGAGTATTTAGGATATTAATCCAATGCATTCTTTCATTATTTAAGATGACAAGGTACGATTTAGTGGATATAACATTTCTATTTCTAGCAGGACGATCGACCAAGTAGAGGTTCTCTCTTGACTCATAGGAATTTATTTATTTATTTTATTTTAGAATGAGTATACTGTCTATATTCCTATGTAACCGTGCACAGGTAAATAGTTGCACTGCTTACTAGAATTGGATAGAATATAGTGAACACAAGCTTTGCTGGCCGCTGCTATCATGCTTGAACACCGGGCCTTATAAACTACTGCTGTATCTTTCTCAAGAAAGAAATTCATTCTTTCTTGGGAAAAATCATGAATGTTCACACTTTGACATGGAGGTCCAGGATTACTGATACGCATGGCTCCTAAAGAGAGATAGCAAGATAATGAAGTGGATAAAAATTTAAAGAAAAAAATTTACTCTGTAAGAACTAAATTATCCTCATTTGAACTTCAGACAGGGTTTAAAACCTCTTTCCCCGAGATTTTGGTTCAGCTTTATTAGTATTTACTCTTTTACTTGTTTCAGTCATTTAACTGCGGCCATGCTGGAGCACCGCCTTTTAGTCGAGCAAATCGACACCGGGACTTATTCTTTGTAAGCCTAGTACTTATTCTATCGGTCTCTTTTGCCGAACCGCTAAGTGACGGGGACATAAACACACCAGAATCGGTTGTCAAGCAATGCTAGGGGGACAAACACAGACACACAAACACACACACATATATATATATATATATATATATGCATATATACGATGGGCTTCTTTCAGTTTCCGTCTACCAAATCCACCCACAAGGCTTTGGTCGGCCCGAGACTATAGTAGAAGACACTTGCCCAAGGTGCCACGCAGTGGGACTGAACCCAGAACCATGTGGTTGGTAAGCAAGCTACTTACCACACAGCCACTCCTGCGCCTATGCAGCCTCCTTCCTTTATTTCTATTCTGTTTTATATCCACCTTCTTGTACATTGGAAACATGCCCTTACACCTCATCTCCAACAATACTTTTTCCTTTCCCAGCTAGCGTAGTGTATGTATCCCTTCTACATGAATACACCTGTTACTTTTCCTTCATCATAATTTAGCCTCTCAACACCTGACACAAAGTCACCTCCCTCAATACTGCATCCCCACTCAGTTGTGAATTACTTAGTGATCTCACTGTGTCAGTGCCACAAAAGAAAGGACCCAGTACACTTTGTAAAGTGGTCGGCATCAGAAAGCACGTCCAGCCATAAAAACCATGCTAAAGCAAACACTGGAGTTCAAAGCAATCCTCTGGCTTGTCAGATGCTGTCAAATTGTCCAACCCATGCCAGCATGGAACAAAGACCTTAAATCAGCGTTGTCATCACAACGCTGATGACATTGATGATGATGACAATGATTCTGATGATGAACTTCTATCCTATATTTCTTCTTTTTCCTTGTATTTCATAACATTTCCATCAATTTGGAAAGTTGCCGAGGTACATTTTTTTACATAAACAAGAACTTAGCATGTAATGTAAGTAATTACAGACCAATTACTTTATTAGTAAACATTTTGAAACCATTGTAAGACAAAATATTCTAAATCATTTAAACTCAAAAAACAACTTTTATCAATTAAACCACATGACTTGGCTTTCTACCAAATCACTCTACAATTACTCAACTACTCTCTTGTCTAGACACTGGAAATGGATAATAACACTATAGTCATTTTTTTTTACAATGATACAGTAAAAGCATTTGATTATGTAAGAACAAACTGCTACAGATACTGCAATCTTTATATTTTTAACATACAAATAATAGAATGGCTCAAAGATAATTTACCTAATAGAACTCAATTTGTTCGTATTGAAGACAGTTCATAGAAGTGCTATAGATCTCATAAGAGTCTGATGGGGTATATTAAGAAATGTTATTGATACAGTATATTATACATTTATACATAATATACTGTATAGTGATACAGTATATTATTGAAACCATCTTTTCATGTGTTTCAATGACCATTGTAAGGCAGATTATGTATTATGTATGCATTTCCTTAGATAGTCGTCAATATTCACATTATCAAAAGTTGATATCATCATCATCATCATCGTTTAACGTCCGCTTTCCATGCTAGCATGGGTTGGACGATTTGACTGAGGACTGGTGAAACCGGATGGCAACACCAGGCTCCAGTCTGATTTGGCAGAGTTTCTACAGCTGGATGCCCTTCCTAACGCCAACCACTCAGAGAGTGTAGTGGGTGCTTTTACGTGTCACCCGCACGAAAACGGCCACGCTCGAAATGGTGTCTTTTATGTGCCACCCGCACAAGCCAGTCCAGGGGCACTGGCAACGATCTCGCTCGAAAATCCTACAGGAGCCAGTCAGGCGGTACTGGCAACGGCCACGCTCAAAATGGTGCATCTCATGTGCCACCCGCACAAGAACCAGTCCAGGGGCACTGGCAACGATCTTACTTGGCTTGCCGGGTCTTCTCACGCACAGCCCATTTCCAAAGGTCTCGGTCCGTAGTCAAAGCCTCGGTGAGGCCCAATGTACGAAGGTCTTGCTTCACCACCTCAGCCCAGGTCTTCCTGGGCCTACCTCTTCCACGGGTTCCCTCAACTGTTAGGGTGTGGCACTTTTTCACGCAGCTATCCTCCTCCATTCTCACCACATGTCCATACCAGCGCAATCGTCTCTCTTGCACGCCACAACTGATGCTTCTAATGTTCAGCTTTTCTCTCAAGATACTTACACTCTGACGGGTATTCACATTGACATTACACATCCAACGGAGCATACTGGCTTCATTCCTTGCGAGCTTACGTATGTCCTCAGCAGTTACAGCCCATGTTTCACTGCCATGTAGCATGGTTGTTCGTACGCATGCGTCATACAGTCTGCCTTTTACTCTGAGTGAGAGTCCCTTTGTCGCCAGCAGGGGTAAGAGCTCTCTAAACTTTGCCCAGGCTATTCTTATTCTAGCAGCTACACTTTCAGCGCACCCACCCCCACTACTAACTTGGTCGCCCAGATAGCGGAAGCTATCGACTACCTCTAGTTTTTCACCCTGGAATGAGATAGAAGTTGTTTCCTGTTTGTTTGCAGTCTTTATTGCACCTGAACATCTGCCACAAACAAAAACTAACTTGCTAGTTAACCTGCCTTTGATGTTGCTGCACCTCTTATGTGTCCATAGCTTGCACCGGGTACATCTTATAGAGTTACTACCTACTCCTTTTCTACATACTGAGCAGGGCCATCTACCTGAAGGGGTTTGTGTTTTATCTACCTTCCTACTTATTAGGATTTTGGTTTTAGCTAGGTTGACTCTAAGGCCCTTCAATTCTAGACCTTGCTTCCACACCTGAAACTTCTCCTCTAGTTCTGATAGTGACTCCGCAATTAGGGCAAGGTCATCAGCATAGAGGAGCTCCCAGGGGCAACCTGTCTTGAACTCCTCTGTGATTGCCTGGAGGACTATGGTAAATAATAGGGGGCTGAGGACGGAACCTTGGTGGACCCCTACCTCTACCCGGAATTCATTGCTGTACTCATTTCCAACCCTCACCTTACTGGCAGCATCTCTGTACATGGCTCGCACAGCTCTCACTAACCATTCTTCTATCCCAAGTTTCCTCATTGACCACCAGATAAGGGATCGGGGGACCCTGTCAAAGGCTTTCTCCATGTCAACGAAAGCCAGGTACAGAGGTTTATCCTTAGCTAGGTATTTCTCTTGCAACTGTCTCACTAGAAATAAGGCATCAGTAGTGCTTTTACCTGGCACGAACTCAAACTGCATCTCATCTAAATTGATTCGCTCCCTAATTAGTTGGGCTATGACCCTCTCTGTAACTTTCATAACCTGATCTAACAGCTTGATGCCTCTGTAATTATTTGTATCTAAAGCGTCCCCTTTACCTTTGTAGCAGTTGACTATGATGCTGCTACACCAGTCATAGGGTATGACTCCTTCGTGTATCACCTGGTTCGTAATACGGGTGACTAGGCTATAGCCAACACTGCCAGATATTTTGAGCATCTCTGCAGTGATTCCTGATGGGCCGGGGGCTTTGTGAAACACAATCCAAATAATAATTTCATAATATATTATAGTTGGCATTAGGAAGAACATTCAACCACAGAAACTATGCCAAAGCAGATATTTGAGCTCAATGCAGTCCTCTGGTTTGTTAGATCCTGTCAGGCTGTTTAATCCACACACACTCATGTGAAGATACTCACACACATATATAAAATGTAAGAAAATCCTATAAATAAAATATGTCAAGACTATCATGTTAGACACCCCACAGCCTTACAACGAGGAGTTGAATGGCCCAAACCACGAGGCCAAATGCCTACACCAATTATCAATATATTGTAATTAGAACCATCAAGAGAGTGAGTTGACAGAATTGTTAGCGTGTTGGACAAAATGCTTAGTTGTATTTCTTCTGGCAAAAGTTGACTTTGCTTTTCATCCTTTTGCAGGGTTCATAAAATAAGTACCAATTAAGCACTAGGGTCAATGTAATCAACTAGCACCCTCCCTAAAAATTTCAGGCCTTGTGCTTATAGTAGAAACGATTATTTTATTATTATTTTTGCCAGGGTCATCCTTTTGGGGTCGATAAATTAAGTACCAGTTGGTTATTGGGGTCGATGTAATTGACTGGCCTCCCTCACACCAAATTTCAGGTTTTGTGCCTATAGTAGAAAGGATTATTATATTAAGGCGGTGAGCTGGCAGAATCGTTAGCATGCCAGGCAAAATGCTTAGTGGTACTTCATCTGTCTTCACATTCTGAGTTCAAATTCTGCCGAGATCAACTTTGCCTTTCATCCTTTTGGGGTCGATAAATTAAGTACCGGTCAAATAGTGAGGTCGATGTGATCAACTAGTCTCCTCCCCCAGGTTTCTGGCCTTGTGCTTCTAGTAGAAAGGATTATTATTATTAAGGCAGAAAGCTGACAGAATCCTTAGCACATCAGACAAAATGCTTCACAGCTCTATGTCTGAGTTCAAATTCCACCAAGGTCAGTTTTACTTTTCGTCCTTTTGAGGGTCAACGAAACAAGTACAAACTGAATACTGGTGTTGATGTAATAAAAACCAGACCCTTCCCCTAAAATTTCTGGCTTTGTGCCAAAATTTATAACTATTATTATTATAACTGTCACTGTCTATATCATTATTCTTGTTATTAACATAAGCAGTTAACAAAACACTTGTTTAATGCCCAGACTGTAACACTCTAGAATTATGTCTGCAGACAGAAGGAAAAAATAGACTAAAATTAAAGAAAAAGGAAGCTATTGTAAAGTTATGACACAGATCCAAAAGTATCCATGTAAGAAGAACAAAAATGAAGCCAAATTAGTAACACTTAGTAAATTAATCAGCAATTTAATTCAGTAATGTAATTACATAAATTGGGATTTTTACAGAAGTCGAGTAAGCATTGAGAGAAAATAACATGAGCAAAAGAGAAAACTCAGTGAAGCAGAACATGTAGGTGGCTACTAAATATGCATCTAGTCAAAAAATTTTATATATCCGGAATCGCTATAGGTTTGGTTTGCTTGTCACAGACATTATCATGCAATAATATCATTCAGAGAAAATGATTCATAGATTTAGTTTTAAAATAAATATGTAATATAATCAAATATCAAATTTGCCTTGTTTAGGAGAATGTCCATAAAATGACTAATATCCAGATCCATAAATAAATATATATATATGTGTGTGTGTGTGTACACAAATATATATCAATGCATGCAAGTGTGTATGTGTGTGTAACAGGCATAAGTTACAAAATGACGAAAGGGCTGAGTTTCTACAGAGTGAATATATATAAGAAATTAAAGGAGGAAAATGCACACACATTACATAGTTTTAATATAATTTTTAATATCTTGTATTGTATTTGTCGACCAGTTTCGCTTTCGCTATTCATGACATTAAAATTTATTTAAATACATATTTTTCTTAAGAAATTTTTTGGTCTATGTTGTGTGTGTGACATTAAAATTGCCATGCAACTGGGAATAATATTATTACATACATACATACATACATACAAACATATATATATATATATATATATGTATATATATATATATATATATATATATATATATATATATATATATACACTCATATTTTGAGTACTATTTTTCCTGTTTGTATTATCAAAACTCTCTCTCTCTGAATACACACACACACGCACATTACGTCAGTGAAATGTGTGTGCAAGGTGCTTAAAACATAACTGGTATTTTAGAACTCTATGCATTCCTTTATAACATTATGGAGGAACCTGTGAAGATAATTCAAACTGTTTTGGCATAGCTTCTTGTTATAGTTTTTCTTGGATCAAAGTGTACCAAAACTGAAGTGTGGATAATCATTATCGTCATTTAATGTTTGTTTTCTATATTGGTATGGATTAAATGGCCTGACAGGATCTAACAAACCAGGGGACTGCGTTGAGCTCAAATATCTGCTTTGGCATGGTTTCTGTGGTTGCATGCTCTTCCTAATACCAACTATAATATATTATGAAATTATTATTTGGATTGTGTTTCACATAACTTCTGATGTGAATATTGACGACTATATAAGGAAATGCATACATAATACATAATCTGCCTTACAATGGTCACTGAAACACATGAAAAGATGGTTTCAATAATATACTGTATCACTATATAGTATATTATGTATAAATGTATAATATACTGTATCAATAACATTTCTTAATATACCCCACCAGACTTGATTTTTACCCTGTGCATGTAAGCAAAAGCAGGGTATTGTAATCACTCATCTTCGTCTGTGTGTTTGCAAAATTACTGGAAAACAGCTAAACAGATTTTCACCAAATTTGGCAGAAATATTCATTGGGTAAGTGGCTCAAAATGATGAAAATTTGGTTTGATTATCTTCAAACATACATAAATACATATGTAGATATGCAACTGTGTGTGTGTGTACAGTGATGGATTTGAGGGTTTCGTTTATTTATAAGCTGATTTCTTAATTTCACCAGAGTATATATACCTATAATGGCAATACTTTAAAAAAAAGTTCTTTTAGATCAAACATACAAATTTCTCGATAAGCAAGGTCATATTATTTATATCCTACAATGAACTACAGTATGCTTGATTCACCTGCCATTATTGAAAGACATTGAAAAATTTTCTCTAAGTATTTCATTTTGTTCACTTTTTCTTTTCATAACCATGATTATTATTTGAATAATCATTTATTTAGTCATATGCAAATTTTATTCATATGCAAA
>NC_142930.1:131170487-131182987 GCF_046866305.1 Octopus bimaculoides
ATATATATATATGATATAAATTATATATGTATATATATATATGATATAAATTATATATATATATATATATATATATATATCTATCATATAATAGCTACTGTCATCTCAGCCTATGCACCTCAACCGGGGCTACCAGATGGTCTGAAAGACAAATTCTATGACACCCTCTTGCAAACTACCTCGTCGACGAGTGACAGGGACCTTCTCTTTGTGGCTGGAGACTTCAACGGTCATGTCGGACGTCGTGCTGGAGGCTTCCATGGCATACATGGAGGCTATGGCTTCGGTTCCCGCAACGAGGAGGGAACCAGACTGCTGGAGTTCTGTGATGCAACCGATCTTATGGTCTGCAATACCAACTTCAGGAAACCTGCCAGTCACCTAGTCACCTACCGCTCCGGCAGACACTCTAGCCAAATCGACTACATCCTCGCCAGAAATAGGGAAAGAGGGCGGCTTATAAATGCCAAAACCTACCCTGGCGAAGAATGTACCCCACAACATAGATTAGTAGTTAGCGACTTTGGGATCAAGGCAAAATGGGTGCTCAGAATTAGACAGGTTGGAGGAGAAGGGTGTGGAAGCTTAAAGACCCTGCAAATGGACAGAGACTTAGAGACAAGTTACTTGAAGCATTTAACGAAATAGAAGGGGATATAGCATCATACAACGTGGAAGACAATTGGAGATTTCTGCGGGACAACCTGTTGAAAGCCACCGACCAGATTTGTGGGTGGTGTAAGGTCCCCTCCCGACCCAGAGTAACATGGTGGTGGAACAAGGAGGTAGACAGGGCTATTAGACAAAAGAAACAGGCTTGGAAGGACTGGAAGACCGGTGGTAGCAGGGAATTGTACCAATGTGCCAGAAGGGAGGCTAGGCGACAGGTTTATTTAGCCAGAGGGGAAGCAGATAAGGAAAGATTTGCCAATGTTCTGCGCCGTGAGGACCAAAGACTCAAGGTATTTCGTGTTGCAAGACAGTGTAGGAGAGAGAATAGTGATGTTGTAGGAGATAAATGTGTTCGCATGGATGATGGTATGCTTGCACTAAATGAGGATGCAAAGAAAGAGGTCTGGAGATGCCACTACGATAGATTGCTTAATAAAGAGAATGAATAGGAGAAAGAGAGCCTGCCGTATGTCGACCCAATAGAGGGACCAGCTATCCGAGTTGATAGTACCAGGGTAGATAAAGCAATTAAGAGTATGAAGACCGGGAAAGCCCCCGGCCCATCAGGAATCACTGCAGAGATGCTCAAAATATCTGGCAGTGTTGGCTATAGCCTAGTCACCCGTATTACGAACCAGGTGATACACGAAGGAGTCATACCCAATGACTGGTGTAGCAGCATCATAGTCAACTGCTACAAAGGTAAAGGTGACGCTTTAGATACAAATAATTACAGAGGCATCAAGCTGTTAGATCAGGTTATGAAAGTTACAGAGAGGGTCATAGCCCAACTAATTAGGGAGCGAATCAATTTAGATGAGATGCAGTTTGGGTTTGTGCCAGGTAAAAGCACTACTGATGCCTTATTTCTAGTGAGACAGTTGCAGGAGAAATACCTAGCTAAGGATAAACCTCTGTACCTGGCTTTCGTTGACATGGAGAAAGTCTTTGACAGGGTTCCCCCGATCCCTTATCTGGTGGTCAATGAGGAAACTTGGGATAGAAGAATGGTTAGTGAGAGCTGTGCGAGCCATGTACAGAGATGCTGCCAGTAAGGTGAGGGTTGGAAATGAGTACAGCAATGAATTCCGGGTAGCGGTAGGGGTCCACCAAGGTTCCGTCCTCAGCCCCCTCTTATTTATCATAGTCCTCCAGGCAATCACAGAGGAGTTCAAGACAGGTTGCCCCTGGGAGCTCCTCTATGCTGATGACCTTGCCCTAATTGCGGAGTCACTATCAGAACTAGAGGAGAAGTTTCAGGTGTGGAAGCAAGGTCTAGAATTGAAGGGCCTTAGAGTCAACCTAGCTAAAACCAAAATCCTAATAAGTAGGAAGGTAGATAAAACACAAACCCCTTCAGGTAGATGGCCCTGCTCAGTATGTAGAAAAGGAGTAGGTAGTAACTCTATAAGATGTACCCGGTGCAAGCTATGGACACATAAGAGGTGCAGCAACATCAAAGGCAGGTTAACTAGCAAGTTAGTTTTTGTTTGTGGCAGATATTCAGGTGCAATAAAGACCGTAAACAAACAGGAAACAACTTCTATCTCCCTGCTGGCGACAAAGGGACTCTCACTCAGAGTAAAAGGCAGACTGTATGACGCATGCGTACGAACAGCCATGCTACATGGCAGTGAAACATGGGCTGTAACTGCTGAGGACATACGTAAGCTCGCAAGGAATGAAGCCAGTATGCTCCGTTGGATGTGTAATGTCAATGTGAATACCCGTCAGAGTGTAAGTATCTTGAGAGAAAAGCTGAACATTAGAAGCATCAGTTGTGGTGTGCAAGAGAGACGATTGCGCTGGTATGGACATGTGGTGAGAATGGATGAGGATAGCTGCGTGAAAAAGTGCCACACCCTAACAGTTGAGGGAACCCGTGGAAGAGGTAGGCCCAGGAAGACCTGGGCTGAGGTGGTGAGGCAAGACCTTCGTACATTGGGCCTCACCGAGGCGATGACTACTGACCGAGACCTTTGGAAATGTGCTGTGCGTGAGAAGACCCGGCAAACCAAGTAAGATCGTTGCCAGTGCCCCTGGACTGGTTCTTGTGCGGGTGGCACATGAGATGCACCATTTTGAGCGTGGCCGTTGCCAGTACCGCCTGACTGGCTCCCGTAGGATTTTCGAGCGAGATCATTGCCAGAGCCCCTGGACTGGCTTGTGCGGGTGGCACATAAAAGACACCATTTCGAGCGTGGCCGTTTTCGTGCTGGTGACACGTAAAAGCACCCACTACACTCTCTGAGTGGTTGGCGTTAGGAAGGGCATCCAGCTGTAGAAACTCTGCCAAATTAGATTGGAGCCTGGTGTTGCCATCCGGTTTCACCAGTCCTCAGTCAAATCGTCCAACCCATGCTAGCATGGAAAGCGGACGTTTAAACGATGATGATGTTGATGATGATGATATATACACACACACACACACACACACACATATATACATATGCGGGTACAGGATGTCACCAACTGTACATAACATGAAGTACGAAAACAAGCGAGTTAAATACGCAAACAATGAGAAAAAAAAATTGAAAACAGGACAAGTAACACAAAGAACGACCCTTCATCAGTTGTCGACTGTCTATCGACTCCTCATTTTGAGTATTCAATGACAATATGAGTCTTCGAAGACAGTTGCTCCCATAACTTCCAAAATATATTTTGGATTTTATGGAGGGTCAAAGATAAGAACAAAAACAGGACAGGAAACCGACTAGAGGGTCGTTTGACTAGAACGAGGGGAAATATTTTCTTTAAAAAGAAATAAGATAGAAGAGAGGGACAGAAGACGTCCAGTCCTTAGAACATTGCTTAGGAAAAGAAAGATGGTCACACGAGAAAAAGAAAAATGGATGATGGTCACGTATCGTCATCATTTAACATGCATTTTTCACACTGGTACGAGTTGAATGGTTGGACAGAAGCTAGCAAGCCAGAGAACTGCACCAGGCTCTAATTGTTTGTTTTGGCATGGTTTCTATGGTCGGATGCCCTTCCTAATGCCAACTACTTTACAGTGTGTAATGGGTGCTTTTTATGTGGCACCAGCACCAACAGGATCATTAAGTTGCAAGAGAAAGACCTTTTAGTTGAGAATGGAAATGAGGGAAGTGGTTGTGTGCCAGGTGAGGTTAGAGAATGCTAATACAGATACATATAATATATATATATACGTACATGTGCTGTTGGTGATTTCTTTTCATTCTTTGGACCTTTCCCCTTTCTGACGAAGAGCTATGCTTGAAACATCAAACTCTCTCTTTTTACCGAGTGTCAAGCTAATACATTTCTTGTACACGTCCTCTTGTTCATTAATTTTACTCATTTATTTGAATTGTATATATACATATGCATATATATATATTTACACACACACACATACAGAGAAACAAACGTGCATACATACATATATACACACGCCAGCTTAATTTAATTCATCCTTAGTCAAAAGACACCTGTTGCTATGTCCTGTTATTTGCATTTGTGTAACTTTATCCGTTTTTTCCGTCCTTGTTTTCGTATACATTCACTGCTTTCTTCCAAGGAATCTAATGCTCTTGGCTTAGTTTTTCCTTGGGGTTGGCCAGATTGGAGCAATCGAGAGTATAACAAACCGAAATTGCAAAGATAATCTGAAAGTCAACTGAGGAAAGAAAACTCCGAATGACCCGTCCTTGTTTTCTTTGTATCGTCTATCTGGATGTTTTGCGTTTTTGTCCCATTTTGTATTTATATATGTATTTATACACACGCACACACACACATATATATATATATATATATATATATATATATATATATATATATATATATATATATATATAGTGTACTTTTTCGTGAGCAACAAAAAAAGTACTCTACCTGGTAAGAGATAAATACTATTTAATAAATACAGTATATATCTTTATGAGCTTTTCATGTGCTGAGAACATCTCAGACTACATTTGTAACACGTCTGGAGACTGAGGATTGCGTGAAGGCACCAAGCGTGTGAAAAAAATGCTGTCTGATATGTTTTCATCACATAAAACTGTTAGTAGCTCATAAAAATATATACTATGTTTATTAAATGATACACACACACACACACACGCATTCATAAACACGCACACGCATATATACATATTCTCAGTTTCATACACATGAGATGCTATGATAGTGATTTACGCTTCGATAAAGGTACGTATATTCGACGTCACGTTAAACGAAGTCGTTCACCCAAACTATAGTATTGATTTAAATCCAAACACTAAGTCGGTGAAGGGAAACCAGCGGCGAAACCAGAGTTGTCAGACCCCGGGGCAAGACAAATATTTATGGGAGAGCGTGCTATTTTATAAAATTTTATCATGTTTTCTCCTTTAGAAAGCTTGCACCCCAAGAATTTTGTGCTCTGGGCAATTACCCCAGTGTTCCCACCCTCGCTTTACTGCCGCTTTTAGTCATGTGTCAGATTTACTCATCATCACACGCAAATATTGAATGAATGAAGTACCTGAATTTTCTACCTGACTTAATAGCAATCAACAGCACCGGGAAATAAGAAGTAGATGTAATCACCGTGTTTAATTAAGAACATGAAATAACTGATATAACTACGTTCATTCTTTGCTTAGCAAACAAGAAATAAAGTGAAATTAAAAAATGTTTTTTCTCCCGGGAATTGAAACTTGATCGCCGACACGGCTGGTTAAAAACCTCGGCTAGAGAAGCTGCGTTTAGCAAACTATCTGCTCTGTTAATTACTTTCGTGGCACCAAAATAAACAAGTTCTTCTCGTTTGTCTTTTCTGTAAACTACTCCACAGAGTACAAGAGAGCCTTTGGCGAGTCAGTTACGTGGTCATTCGTCTTACGAGAATAACAAACTAATCTCCCACAAAATCCCTCCCTACTGTCTGAAATACGGATAATGTAGTCTTGGGTACACTGTTTGAATAAAAGCTAGGATTCACACGGCTACTCGATCATTGCACGGTTCCGTTTGTCACAAATGTCCATCCACATAAATTGACATCATTTGTTTATAGTTTAGTAAACTGGAAGTGAGCACATGTAACCTTAAACGTGTATGTATGTGTAATAAATGAGCATACAACCAATGTTCGAGCGTACACATACATGTTTGGTGATACAAACGAAAAACGGAACTCAAAATATGAGTTTATACACGTTTTTTTAAAATTAATAATCGGTAGAAGTTACAGTGACTTAAAGGCCAAGAGTTTCGTGCGTTGGCACTTATCAGATACGCAAACACACACACACACACACACGTGTGCATGTATGTATGTATAATGAACGTGTCGAATACGCCCCCACCCCTCTTTTCGTTAGAGTTTCTTTTTTCTTTTTTTTTTTTACCCGGAATTCTGTTTTCAACGACGGAGAACCCGACTTTGCCAGGAAGACAGCATTTCAAAAATCACAATTCCCCTCCCACACCCGATACATATGTATGTGTGTGTGTGTCTGTCTGCTAAGTACTTACAGTATCTCCTTGTATAAATAACTGTTTACAATATGTATAGATTCTAATACACACACAAACCACACATATATATATTTGTGTGTGTATGTGTATAAATGTATGCGCGCATGCATATGCATTTTATTTATGCTTTTGTAAATAAAAATGTTTTATATGCTTAAACATCTACTTGTAGATGTGTGTGTGTGTGTGTGTGTGTGTGTGTGTGTGTGTATATATATATATATATATATATATATATATATATATATATATATATATAGTGTACGTTTACGTTTGCCTGTAGTATGTGTACATCTATGTAACAAAACGTGCTTAAGAAATTTGTCCTACGATATGTCAGTGCCTTCATTTTGATGATAAGAAAAGACGACTAAGGAAGCAGATGAAAAAAAAAGGTCATTAGTACCGAGAAAAAAATAACAAGATCCAGCTTCTCACCATGCTTCACTTATTATCTGTCTTATCTCCTTAGCTCTTATAAAGCATATTTAAAGGAACATATCACCGCTACTATTCGGTCACACCAGTCAGTATTTCTTATAAACTAACCTATATGCACACATGTTGGTTGTAGTTTGTGCAATGCATGATTTGGCTTGGGACGATGAAAACAGTCAAGCTGATTGTAGTAGTTTAGTAGTTGTGGTAGAGATTTTCTTTACAGAAACAACAGCATGTATGTGTTTAGTAGGGGAACGGAAACGGGAAGTTGGGACGTTATGGATGATAATAATAACAATAATGATAATTTCTTTCATTTGCCACAGGGACAACAGATGAGAAGGACATTAAAAAGACAGTTTACAATTTGTGTGGGAGGTTTATATAAAAAGATGAGGGGAAGGCAGGGAGAAATGATTAGAAACAGTAATGATAATGGTAATGTTTTCTTTTATATTTGCAGAACGACTAATGATGATGGTGATGATTTCTCAACTAGGTATAAGGCTACAATTTAGTTGGGGGTGAGGGGCTATGAGCAGCTAAAACTAGTAGTAGCCACATACTTTATTCTATCAACTACGGAAAGATGAAATAATGTTTCAAATTTTTGCACAGGGCCAGCAATTCCAAGGGCGGGAGTAAGTCGATTCCATCGACCCCAGTGTTCCATCCTGAAAGGATGGAAGGCAAAGTCGACCTCGGCGGAATTTGAACTCAGAACGTAGACAGACGAAATGCTTATAAGCATTTTGTCCGGCGTGCTAACGATTCTACCAGCTCGCCTAATAATAACAACATCAACGATAATAACCGTTTCTAATATAGACAGAAGGCCTGAAGTTTTAGGGAGTAGGATTACAGTCAATACCTTCGACTCCGGTACTTAACCGGTCCTAGGATGAAAGACAAAGTTGACTTGGGAGGAATTTGAACTCAGAACTTTAAGAACTGGAACAAAATATTGAATAGTTTTTTTCTTTTACGCTCCAGCACAAGGCTAGAAATTAGGGTAAAAAGAAAATATCGACTGCAGGAGATCATGCTGGTTTCTATTTCATCGATCTCGGTAGGTTGAAAGGTAAAGTTGACCACTATCTACAACTTATAAGAGCGGGGTACAATTAATGATATCGATTCTAATTTAAGTTGGTACTTACTTTATCGACCCAACAAGGATGAAAGCCGAAGTCAACTTCGGCAGGAATTAAACTAATAAAATAAAAAGACGATAATAAGATAATTGTAATCTTTAAACGTAAATTATATTCAATTAATATCACTTACCGATTTTATTTATAAGAAAAGAAATTTGAGAGTTCATGCTTCTCTGAAGCAATGTTCTTCACGTAAGCCCCAAGGCTTCCGAAGTTATAAAAGAGAAAAAGAAATATTGCATTGAAGAAGTTCATACCTTTCCTTTACAAATATAGAGACACGACAGGCGAACGAATGAATATCTATTATTTGCTATAATTTGTGATTGATTTCAAAATAACGACCGAAGAGACAATACAATAAATGTACGAACGTAAAACGTAAAAGGTGAAACAAACAGTATTATAAAATATAAATATTACACTTACCTCTTTTTAAATAGTTTTATATATTTATAATTCCCAAAGCTGAGGAAACGGTATATTCCAGTATGACGTACATTAATTGTCATTAATGAATAGAAAATTCAGCAAAGAGTGTCTGTATTACGACAGTGTAGTATTTCTACTAAATTCTTCGTATTTTGTTGCATATTATCTCATCACACACACACTTTTTCGCACTCTCTCTCTCTCTCTCTCTTTTACTCATTTTCTTTCAACAAATATGATAGGAAGGACGATGATAGACAGAGCAGGGAAGGGGTATAGAAACAGAGGGGAGAAGCAGAGAAGCAACAAAGCGCGAATGAATGGAAGGACTACGAAAAAAAAAGTCAACTGACACAGATCAGAAGTAAAAGAGTTGATAAATGAAGAAGGGAATCCTATAAACAGGTGCCCTTCCTGATTTGTTAATACACAACTCTACGATAGTGACTGGACGGGATGACAGGGAAGAAGGGGGTTTAATTGAATTAGGGGTTCGCAACTCGAGGCTAGCCTAACATTTTACTGTGAATCTGTTACTTGTATGTGTAAACTCAGCAGGCCTTCTATATTGCATATGTTGTAATTGTAAATCAGTGAATAAGATAATTGGAGATAGTGGTAGTCGTCTTAGTGATAGTTGTAGTAGGAATATTGCAGTGGTGGTGGTGGTAATGGTGGCTGACAGTAGTGGTAGTAGTAGTAGTATAATAATGTTTCCTCCAAGACTAAATTTACTAAGTAAAGGGTGACAACTTTTGCTAAAGCATACACACACAAAAACACAACAGCATGCGGACGCGTGCGCGCGCACACACGCACTCTCTTTCTCTCTCTCTCTCTCTACTTTCCTACTGTCTCATCTACTTTCTTTCATTCTTCTCTCTGCCTCCCCCCTCTCCCCCTCTCTCTACTTTCCTACTGTCTCATCTACTTTCTCTCATTCTTCTCTCTATCTCCCCCTCTCTCTACTTTCCTACTGTCTCATCTACTTTCTCTCATTCTTCTCTCTATCTCCCCCTCTCTCTCCCCCTCCCCCCTCCCCCTCTATCTCTCTTACCAAATCACAACACTTCTTGAAGTTTCTCTCTTTCTACTCTCGTGTTCAGCGTAAAGCCAAAGGATTTAAAACAAAAATAAAAACATTTTCTGTTTCCTGTCAAATATAACGAATTCGGCTCGTTTGCTGAACAAAAACAAAAAGCTCACACACGCTAAAATTATTACTACGGCGATGTTTAATCGCGCGCGCGCATCTCCCACTTGACAACCAGTGCTGGTTTGTTTACGTCACCGTAAATTAGCAGTTCAGAAGTTACCAGGCTTGGCGTCGGTTTCTTTGACAAAGAAGCTTCAAGGTTGTGCCTACCATGGCCGTATATATATATATATATATATATATATATATTTATATAAATAAGGATAAGATCGGTATTTAAAATATTGATCTTATCAAGTGGTCAGCATGGGAATAAAAACCATCAAAGGTAATAATTATTTAAAATTATAATACAGGGTATCAAGAGATACCACCACGCTGAAAAAATAGCAGTCAAATCCTGACTCCAAAACCACAATAAATGTCCGCAAGGCACGATTAGCGAAGACGAAGACCAAATACACCAGTAAAAATAATAAGATAATATATATATATATATATATATATATATATATATATATATATATATATATTCTTTACTCTTTTACTTACTTCAGTCATTTGACTGCGGCCATGCTGGGGCACCGCCTTTAGTCGAGCAAATCGACCCCAGGACTTATTCTTTGTAAGCCTAGTACTTATTCTATCGGTCTCTTTTTGCTGAACCGCTAAGTTACGGGACGTAAACACACCAGCATCGGTTGTCAAGCGATGTTGGGGGACAAACACAGACACACAAACATATACACACGCACATATACATATATATACATACAGTTTTCGTCTACCAAATCCACTCGCAAGGCTTTGGTCGGCCCGAGGCTATAGTAGAAGACACTTGCCCAAAGTGCCACGCAGTGGGACTGAACCCGGAACCATTTGGTTGGTAAGCAAGCTACTTCCCACAACACTGCAGCCATGCCTGGGCATCGCCTTGAAGAATTTATAGTCGTATGAATCGACCCCAGTACTTAATATTTTAAAAGCATGATGCTTATTCTATCGATTTTTTGGTGAAGTGCTATGTTACGGGGGCCGTAAACACACCAGCACTGGTTGTCAAGCGGACACACACACACACACGTGTGTATGTACCCGTCAGACTTCTTTCAGTTTTTGTCTACCATATCCACTCACAAGGCTTTGGTCGACCCGAAGCAATGGCAGAAGATACATGCCAAAGGTACCACGCAGTGAGACTGAACCCGGAACCATGTGGTTGGGAAGCAAGCCATGCCTATATATATATATATATATATATATATATATATATATATATATATATATATACACATATATATATATATGTATATTGTGATGTCCTGTACCCATATATGCATGTATGTATACATATAGATGTAGGTATGTACATATATGTATGGATATATGCATATATTTATATATTATTTATGTTATCACACACACACACACACATACATACATATATATATATATATATATATATATATATACACACACATATATACACACACACTTATTACGTGCGTGTGTGCAACAAAACCATAACCATGACCTAGTAACTCTTATAGAAGTATTACCTTTGCCAGAATTAGAATCCTTATGAAGGACAATCACGCAACACCAATGAATATATCCAGAGGTGAAGAAATTCTCACTCGGCAACTTGCCTACATTTACAGACTTATACGCCTTCCGAAGACAGAACAATGCACACAATCCTGAAGACATATGGGCAAAAATCATAACTGCACACAAAAATAACATGCGCGCGCTCGTGTGTACGTGCATGATATATATATATATATCTATATATATGTGTGTATTAGTAGAATATATATATATATATATATATATATATATATGTATTAGTAGAATATATACATTTAGTAATATATATATATATATATATTCTTTTGTTTCAGTTATTTGACTGTGGCCATGCTGGAGTACCACCTTTAGTCGAACAAATCGACCCTAGGACTTATTCTATTGGTCTCTTTTTGTCGAACCGCTAAGTTACGGGGACATAAACACACCAACATCGGTTGTCAAACGATGGTGGAGGGAACAAATACACAAATAACAAATACATACAATATACATATATATATGTATATATATATATGTATACATATGTATATATATATATATGTATATATATATATATATATATATATATATATATATATATATATATATATATATATATATATATATATATATATATATATATATATATATATATATATGTATGTCTATATATATATATATTATAATATTAGGGACAAAATCCAAAATTACAGGTAAAAACTCAATTAAAATCAATTTATAAAAAATTAAAATTAAATTGAGCTTTATAGATAAAATATATATAATATATATATATAAAATATATAGTTTTAGGGAAAATAACCAAGTTTCAAGAACTCATCGATATATATATATATATATATATATATATATATATATATATATATATATATATATATATATATATATATACGACGGACTTCTTTCAGTTTCCGTCTAATTAATCCACTCACAAGGCTTTGGTCAGCCCGAAGCTATAGTAGAAGACACTTTCCCAAGGTGTCACGCAGTGGGACTGAACCCGGAACCATGTGTTTGGGAAGCAAGCTTCTTACCACTCAGTCACTCCTGCGCCTATATATGAACCCTGAGAACATTCAGAACCAGAGATAAGGAAACCATGATGATCCTTTGGAGAACATTCGTCCTCAGCCGCCTGGATTACTGCTCCCATCTATGGTCACCCAACCGTGTAAAATTAACAGCGGACCTTGAAGCAATCTAGCGAAACTTTACAAAGCTACTGGAAAAGGCTGAAACAGCTAAGACTCTACTCCCTGGAGCGAAGGTAGGAGTGGTATGCAGCAATATACATCTGGAAGATCCTGGAAGGAATTGTGCCAAATTTTGGCACTGAAAGATACACCAATGCCAGAACGGGTCGACACTGCACAGTGCCAAAGATCCCAGCAATGCCATCGCGCTTCAGGACCAATTTTGCAACAGCCTGGGTTTCAGGGACCCACAGCTTTTTGATATTCTCACAAAGAGCCTGAGGAACCCGCACAAAGTAGGTGTAGGTGTTTGTAAATCAAGGCTGGACCTGTTCCTGTCGAGAGTCCCAGATGAAC
>NC_142930.1:131185487-131320487 GCF_046866305.1 Octopus bimaculoides
GCTCCCACGAGGTTCCAGGTTCGATCCCGTTGTCTGGTATCTTGCGCAAATGTTATTTTCTATAGATGTTGGTTGTCCCATTCCTTGTCAGTGAAACTGGGTGGACGGGAAATGCATAGGAGACCGTCGGTTAGATTGTACCCGTAATTTAAATGACACAGCCTCATCACACACCTTGCTGTGCTGATTCTGCCTGCGAACAGCATCAAGGGTATACATGTCTGCGGTTATCTCAGTCACTTACACATTAACTCAGGAGCAGGTAACTCAGTTGATCGAACAACTGAATCCTCGTCGTTGAACGACCGAGATCAGAGAGAGAGAGAGAGAGAAATAGGTGCAGGCACGGCTATGCGGTAAGCTTGCTTCCCAACCACATGGTTCCGGGTTCAATCCCACTGCGTGACACCTTGGTCAAGTGTCCTCTACTATAGCTATGGGTTGACCAAAGCCTTGCGAGTAGATTTGGTAGATGGAAACTGAAAGAAGTCCCTCATATATATATTGGTAATGCTTTTTCGTATATAGGTGCTTAAATGTAATTCAAATATACTACACTTCATATCTGAGGCTCCGATGAAGCTATAAGGCGTTACTCAAACATTCAGCTATGAGTCCACTGCAACTTACAACAGAAACAGCTGTAAGCTAGGCGGCGAGCTGACAGAAACGTTAGCACGCCGGGCGAAATGCTTAGCGGTATTTCGTCTGCTGTTACATTCTGAGTTCAAATTCCGACGAGGTCGAATTTGCCTTTCATCCTTTCGGGGTCGATAAATTAAGTACCAGTTACGCACTGGGGTCGATGTAATCGACTTAATCTCCTTGTCTGTCCTTGTTTGTCCCCTCTATCTTTAGTCCCTTGAGGGCAATAAAGAAATAAGAAACAGCTGTAAGCTAGGGAAGTTCATACGATAATCGCTAATTCCTTATATAAATATATACATACATATATACATCTTCAGTAAATCATAAATCCGAAAGAGAAGTACACTCTAGGTTATAGAGCAGTAGAGTATATAGATAAAGATAGATATGGCCGGTTTATGGGGTTACCCGGGATTTCACGACTATAAAACACTTGGCATAACAGCGTTTCTTCAGACCCTAAACCCGTTGGCCTATGGCCTCTTAAGCAAATGGCCTCTCTAGTGAGGCTTAAGGTCTAAAGAAATGCTATAAAGCTCAGTGCTTTATGGACGTGAAACCCCGGGTTACCCCATAAACCAGTCATATCTATCTTTGTGTGTGTGTGTGTGTGTGTATATATATATACATATATATATATATATATATATGTATATATATATATATATATATATATATATATATATATATATATATATATGTGTGTGTGTGTGTGTGTGTATGTATGTATGTATGTATGCTGTTTATCCTTTTTGCCCCTTGTGGAGCATAGGGTCGGTTTCCCGGTTTCCATGGCGTATGTGTTCCCCCCCCCCCCCAGCTGGACGGGACGCCAGTCCATCGCAGTTTTTACTCAAGAAACAGGAAGAAAGAGTGAGAGAAAGTTGGGGTGAAAGAGTACAACAGGGGTCGCCACCACCCCCTGCCGGAGCCTCGTAGAGCTTTAGGTGTTTTCGCTCAATAAACACACACAACGCCCGGTCCGGGAATCGAAACCGCTATCTTCCGACCGCGAGTCCGCTGCCCTAAGCACTGGGTCATTGCGCCTCCACACACACACACAAACACACACACACACACACACACACACGCACACACACACACACATACATACATACATACATACATACATACATACATACATGCATACATACATACATACATATATATATATATATATATATATATATATATATATATATATATATATATATATATATATATATATGCAGGCGCTTCTTTAGGGTGCGATCTATTGCAGTATCTATGGTATACGCTGTGAAATGACCTGATCTGGATTAGGATTAGGATTAAGGTTTAGGTCTTAAGGTTAGGCTTTAGGGTTGAACTGCACGCTAAAATGTAAATGGCCGGGTAGATCGAACACTAGAGTGGCACCTACAAGTGTGTGTGTGTGTGTGTGTGTGTGTGTGTGTGTGTGTGTGTGTGTGTGTGTGAAGGGTAAAGCAGCCTTCGGTGTAACGTGGGACCGTCTACGTGATCACTGATCAGCTAGGAGCAGCAACGTATATTCCTCAAGTCAAACCATCCTGTTTCCAAAACAACATGTGAGTTGCTTGGGTAGAAAACCTTTGATCACTGACCTAGAACTAAACAACAACACCAGTTTTCACTCTTATGCTAAATGTGAATCACAAACAAGCTAACAGCAGGCTAGTTGTTAAATGTTAAATATCATTCGCAGATAGAAGCACACAAACCCACGTACTTATTACATTGGAGTGAAGGTTTAAAGTATCTTATATAGAAAGTAGCTTGTCTATACATACATACATACATACATACATACATACATACATACATACATGCATGCATACATGCATACATACATACATACAAATATGTAATTTTGGGGGCATTGAGATATGTAACACACTGTCTAAATAGCAATTTTGACAAATTAGAAATGAGAAAGCTGGTTCGAAGACTACAGATCCAATCCATCACTGGAACTGTAAAAATCTGTACGAATCTGCACGTATACATACATACATACATACATACATACATACGTACATACATACATACATACATACATGCATACATATATACATGCATACATACATACATACATACATACATACAAAAATACCCCGTTGATGTTGAAATTTCAATGAAGGAACCTTGGATCATTGTTAGAAACCGGCTCTTTATCTTGAAATAAAAATGAATAATGACATACATACATACATACATACATAGCAACTTATGGGAGATAATTATGTAGTTATAATAAACAATTGGACGTGAAGTTCGAAATTGTCAGTTACCCCCTTATACTCACAACATGCCCGTGTTGCATTATACCACTACAACTAGTTGTTGTTGCTGCTGTTATATATTGGACATATTTACAAGGGTGACACTCGTACTTACCTACCAAACACCCATAGAGGAATGGGTGTAAGATTGGGTGACGATAATGTTAAGGATAATTGTCTAATCTATTGTAGCAGTTTACATACTGGGAGGATGAATGAGAGCGAATTAAGGGGTCAAGATTCATAGTTACAGATATATTATTGATGACTTACGAAGTCTTCGAATTCTAACGACTTTACATTTGTAAAAATATAATTGATTTTCGACATTGACAATGTCAAACAAATAGGGTTGGAGTTTAGTAGTTTGAAACCTGGTCGAATATTTGACTACAATTTAACTCTTAACTTTCTGTATGGCACAGAACATCACAGGATTGTATCAGTTAACCAGCCTTGAAACACACGATATCACAAAAATCGTACTAACCTCGTTTACTTCATTTGCAAGGAAATGAGCAGCTTTCTGATGTAAAGGAGAAAACTCTGATCTATTTTCTTCTTCTAGCGTCCATTTTTGTTCTATAATGGAAATATCACAGGACTGGGCTTTTGAATAAGAATATTTTCAAGAGTTAATTGACGACTGGAAGATAAAAGTTAACGTGGGTGAGATTTAAATTCAGGAGGTAAACAGATGTAACTCCTGCAAAGACCATGGGGCAGAACTCACTTCCTCCAAGATCAAATAATTAAAAAAGAAAATAAAAATAATGTTGTTAGGTATTTTATCTGCCGTTTTTGTTATCAACCGCCCTTTGAGATTAGAACGACATATCAACAGAGATTGGGTCCTTGAATTTGCTTGTTCCATATTCTTGAATTCATAACTGGTCTGCCCCTCTGGGCCTTTGTTTCACAATTCATACACCTTGTCGAGTAACATAAAAAATAAAGAGAGACAGAGAGTGAGAGAAAGACAAAGGGCTGTGGAGAAGACAATACAACTGACAGGTGTTATCAATCATCATCTAAACAAAACATGACACAATAACTAAGATACAGAATTCTTTATCAAAGAATTGTTTGTTTTATTAATTCTTTATCAAAGATAGCATTCTTATGATAAATTTATCAAAAGAAAGTTGTCTTCAATTTAGTTGTTTTATATACAGAAAACTAATTGGCTACGACAGTTTTGATGAAGGGTTTCTGTAGCATGAATGTTTTCTACAAAGAAACGGTTGGTATATTCATAGAAAACGTTATATTATAATAAATTACATCGCTGTTTCCGAAGTTACAGGCTAATACTTAACCCTCAGGGTTATTGTAGATTTATAGGACTCATTTTTTCCATTATTATTTTACTGTTACACAATATCGATGTTGTACTGTATATTCCGGCATACAACTTGAATTTTCAGACCAAAATTTACAACCAAAAAAAGATAGGTCGACTTATATCCCAACACGACTTTGGAGGAACAAAATTTCCATATGAAATGCAGCAAGATTTGGAAAAATTGAGACAATGTTTGAAAGTTTATACTATGTAAGGAACGTGTGAATATATATGTAAGGGAATATGTGGATATTTGTGAAAGAATGTGTAAATGCATGTTAAGGAATATGTGAACATACGTGAAGGATTATCAACGATATATATAATACGTTATGCGTATTAGCATGTGTGTGTGTGTGTGTGTGTGTGTGTGTGTGTGTGTGGAGGCGCATGGCTCAGTGGCTAGAGCGTCGTGCTTACGATCGTGAGGTTGTGAATTCGAATCCCGGACCGGGCTGCGTGTTGTGTTCTTGAGCAAGACACTTTATTTCACGTTGCACCAGTTCACTCAGCTGTAAAAATGAGTTACGACGTCACAGGTGCCAAGCTGTATCGGCCTTTGCCTTTCCCTTGGATAACACTGGTGGCGTGGAGAGGGGAGGCCGGTATGCATGGGCGACTGCTGGTCTTCCATAAACATCCTTGCCCGGACAACATCAATGCGATAAGAGAATTCCTCCCAGACGCGTATCAGCTGCCTGGTTGAATGTTTTATCGAAGTTTTTCCATTTCTCTTCTATGTCAATATCTTCTGGAATCGCCTCAAGTAAAGCAAATTTATTCTTTAGTTTCATAATGAACTTGCTTTTGATATGCTGACACGCGTCTGGGAGGAATTCTTTTATCGCATTGATGTTGCCCGTGCTGCAGATGGTGGCCACATTGAACACTTGTAAAACAGAAAATGAAAGTTGTGACTTAGCTGGAGTTTTCTATTGCTTTTCCTTATTAAAATATTGCGTAATGAAATCAGTTCATTTTGAATAACCCTGTATATATATATATATATATATATATATATATATATACTGAGCTACCCGGCAAAATTGTTAATTATTAATTTTATTACTAATTGACGATTCCCTGCCCTGCATATATATATATATATATATATATATATATATATATGGTTCAAATGTACAGAAAGCAAAAGACAAAGACAAGTGAGGGAACAACAAGCAGGTGTATTAGTTTGACGCTCAGGAAGAATGGAAAAGTTTTTGATATTTCGAGCCTACGCTCTTTGACATAAAATGGAGAGAGAGAAAAATTTGTCGGGATTAACGGTTTCATCATGTTAAACCGTTAATCCCGACACATTTTTTTCTCTTTCTGTTTTCTTCATTCTCTCTCCATTTTTTCCCTCTCATCCCTTTCTGTTGAAGAGCGTAGGCTCGAAACGCCCAAGACGTTTCCATTCTTCCTGAGCGTCAAACTAATACACTTGCTTGTTGTTCTCTCACTTGTCATCATCTTTTATTTTCTGTGCATTTGAACCATATGAAATATACGCTCACGTGGTCACCCCAGTTTCATCCTGTCTGACTGGACTTCCTCCTCTCTTGTGCCCTCACCTCTCCTACCTTCTTCTCAGACTTTTGGTACCTCTCCTAATCCATCTTACCATCACTCCACCCGGATTACCTTTGGAACTTTACCTTTTTCAGACTCTACTATCATGAATCTTACTGTATACTTTTGTTCATGTACATGTGTGTGTGTGTGTGTGTGTGTGTGTGTGTGTGTGTGTGTGTGTGTGTGTGTGTGTGTGTACATATACATATATATGCACACAGACACACAAATATATACATACACACACACACATAATGCATTATGTGTCATCAATATACATTTAATACGCTATATATATATTTGTATATACAATCCTTCTACCATTAATTATTCTACTTTATATATTCAACTATGTTCCACTAATAGCTTTCGTATTCAACTTACTGAAAGATATCCTGCATTCACCTTTAGCAAATTTATTTATTACGCCGCGCGCACATAATGGAGAATAGCGAGTGAGTGATTCATTGACTATAACATATTGTACTTATTGAAAGTAACCAAACTTATATAGTATTTGCGGGGTAATAAACATGTTTTTTTTTACCTGTTATTTTGGCATTGTTATTTAAACCCTCATAACCTCATTAGCAACTTTCAAGTACATTTTTCGTCAATACCTCCAACTGGAAAAATCGAGTATTCCTAAATACAATACTAAATATTGTAATGATCACAAAGATTAGTAAAACACCCGCTGTCATTATTGACGGCATGAATATCCAAATGTGAATGCAATGTACAAAAAACAAAAAAAGGTGGAAGATATACATGAAGGAATATCTATTTAAAGATAAGGTGAGCTGGCAGAAATGCTTAGCGGTATTTCGTCTGTATTTACGTTCTAAGTTCAAATTCCGCCGAAGTCGACTTTGCCTTTCAGCCTTTCGGGGTCGATAAATTAAGTACCAGTTGCGTACTGAGGTCGATTTAATCGATTGGCCCCCGCTCCCCAAAACTTTCGGGCTTTGTGCCTAGAGTAGAAAAGAACATCTATTTAAAGATACTGGACTACGTTAGTTAACTGTGTTCTGACTTCTAAACCCGCTGACGTTAATCGATCCTGTCGTCCACTCATCCAAGATAAATTACATCAGAAAAAAAAAAAAGACGAGATAGTCACATTTGGTCCCCGATGCAAAGCCTTAGAGTTCTGTTGAGGCAAAACAGCACTCCCAGTGCATTATTCTATCAACTCTGGATAAATAAAACGTACAAGCAGATCATATTGGAACTTGAACGTTGAATAATGAGTCACTGAACATAATTCATGTGTGTTAAAATGGCCTCTTACTTTATTTGTCATCAATTTGATTTTATAAATTGATATTTCTGTCTTCTGACACAAGCCATTCCATCATAGTTTCACTTTGGTGTTCGTTTCGTTTCAAGCCATTATTTACTAGAAATAAATCATTTATATATGCTCGCAGAGGAAGAATTTGTAGTAAATTCCCTTCTGGGGTATTATGAACGTTGACAAATATTCCTCTTGGCGCAGGCATGGCTGTATGGTTAAGAAGCTCACTTTGTAACCACGTGGTTCTGGGTTCAGTCCCCCGCTGTGTGGAACCTTGGGAGTGTGTCTTCTTCAAGAGTCCCGGACCGACCAAAGTTATGTAAGAGAATTTGGTTGAAGGAAACTGAAAGAACCCGTCACATGCATGCATGTATGTATGCATGCATGTATGTATGTATGTATGTATGTGTGTGTGTGTATGTATGTATGTATACATGTATGTATGTATGTATATCTTTTATGTTTTGGTTGTTTCAGTCATTAGACTGCAGCCAAGCTGGGCCACTGCCTTGAAAAATTTTAGTCGAATGAATCAACCCCAGTACTTAAGCCTGGCACTTATTCTATCGGTCGCATTTCCCGAACCACTAAGTTACGGAGACGTAAACACACCAACACGGTTGTGAAGCGGCAATGGGGAACAAACACAGACACAGTGACATACATGTATGTGTGTGTGTGTGTGTGTGTGTGTGTGTGTGTGTGTGTGTGTGTGTGTGTGATAGAGAGAGAGAGGGAGAGAGAGAGAGAGAAAGAAAGAGAGATAGATAGACAGAGAGATAGAGAGAGAGAAAGAAAGAGAGAGAGAGAGAGAGAGAGAGAGAGAGAGAGAGAGAGAGTGAGAGAGAGAGAGTTACCTAACCGCTTGACAACCGGTGTTGGTTTGTTTACGTTCTCGTAACTTAGCGCTTCGGCAAAACGGACCGATGAAATAAGCACCAGACTTAAAAGTAAGTACTAGGATCGATCTGCTCGACTAAAACCCTTCAAAGCAATGCCCCAGCATGGCCGCAGTCTAAGGATTTGGAACAAGTAAAAAAAATTGTAGAAATCTCTGGGTTCCATTTTGTTTTCTTAGAAAACTTCGTAAATCTACTATGGTCTTGTATTCTGTATATCTAATAACATTGCTTATATTACCCAAACTCTTTTAATAAAATGCAAAATATTTGGCAGGCGAGCATCTTTGGTATGCTAAGGGTCTGTGAGCGTTCTTAACGATGTGCTCTTCTAAGTTTAATCTCTTCATAACTCATTTATCATTTGAAAGGTCTCAGAGGAGTTATTCTTCACATTTTTAGTGTGAAAGGAAGCAAGTCTGTTGTAGTGTACACGATATTCCCTCTTAAGGGTCATAATGACCAATATTTGTGATAGTAGATTTTAAGTTAGATGTACTGGTGTAGCGGCAACGATCTCCCGAAACACCAAAATAACAACAACAACAACAACAATAACACTAGACAGTACAGCCCAATTTGGTCCCTCCTACTTGAATACATTGCCAGATTGTTTTCCCCATTTAAGTGAGATAGTCAATTTGTTTATGTATTATATTCGTTCAGTTATGATTAAATGACTGCGGAAGCTATTATGTAATACACATTATTTAAATGCGTGACTGTAACATTGTTCTTAGCCGTGTCTATATACATGATGCCTGATTTATCATCCGCATATTGTTGAAACTTGTGTAAGCTACAAAATAAATGTAATACCTGCTCCCCTAGTCTTCATTTATTATTAATACTCAATATCTTCAATCAACAATATCTTCAATCAACAAAGGCGGCGAGCTGGCAGGATCGTTAGCACGCCGGGTGACATGCTTAGCGGAATTTCGTCTGTCTTTACGTTCTGAGTTCAAATTCCGCCGAGGTCGACTTTGCCTTTCATCCTTTCGGGGATGTCGATAAATTAAGTACCAGTTGCGTACTGGCGTCGATCTGATCGACTGCCCCCACCACCACCACCTCCCCCAAAATTTCGGGCCTTGTGCCTAGAGTAGAAAAGAATATTCGCTCAATAACTTGGGATAGAATTACTGTTTCCGTAAAAGTTTCTTCTTAATAATACTATATTATTACGGAGACGTACTTGCATAGCAAGTGACCTGATCTGAGATCGTTTGCTGAAATAAAAATAATTGCATCGTGGAAGGTGTTTTGTCAGTGAACAGGTCGTGGTCTCAAAGCGACGAAAATATTTTGTTAAATTAAATTTAAATGTTGAAGTGAATCTAACGGTTTTTATGTATTTTTAAATGGCTTATAAACACCTTCCACGATGCAATACTATATTAGTAATGCGAAATATATGAAAATTGAACTAGAAATAATTTTTTTCCCCCTGTAACTCCAGTTCTTCTTTGAAAAATTACTCAGAATTTCAACGAAATACCCATGAATTTATGCCAGTGTCATCATCAAATCATGGTTTTCTGTTTGTTTGTTTGTTTGTTTGATTTGTTGTTCTTTCTGGTATTTTGTTTTTGGGTGTGTATGTTTGTATTTATTCTGTTTATTGTGTGTATGTGTGTGTTTATAGTGGTGGTTGTGACGTTCGAGGGGATGAGTTATCATACTTCACCGAAAAAAAAAAAGAAAAACGCAAGAACTATGAAAAACTAGAACACTGAATTCTGAAACATTAACTCCTAGATCTCTTTTTTTTTTTTAAATAAAATTTGAACTGCAGGTCAGCACCAATACCAGCAGTAATACAAAACATAAAATCTCTCTCTCTCTCTTTCGAGTATTCCGCCATTAATATCAATTTTGTTGTCTTCTTTCGTTAGATTTATGAGATTTTTTTAACCTCATCAAAAATCCTACAGTGGTATAGCTTTCAGGGAGTTCACTCTTATGCCGTTGTAAACTATATGAAAACATTTAGTACAGCAGACACCAACACTCTAGAAAGTACACGATCGCAACTAAAATATAAATAAGCTATAAATGAATGTAGCGCGCGCGCATGTGTGCATGCGTGCCCGTGCACGCGCGAATATGTATATCTTTATATTATACTTATATAGCAAGTGAGAAGTGATCAGATGATACAGGCGTTTATCTCAGGTAGCACTCACGCGAACAGCAGCTGTCTAAATTTGTGCAAAGGAGAATTTCTCTGGTAGTAACGTACGTTTCATACAAACAGAAAATCTGGAAGAGTTACTTCTGTCGCGGAGTATTAATAATAAATGAAGACTAGAGGAGCAGGTGTTACATTTATTTTGTAGCTTGCACAAGTTTCAACAACTTGCGGGTGATAAATCAGGCATCATGTATATAGACGTGGCTGAGAACAATTTTACAGTCACGCATTTAAATAATGTATATTACATAATAGTTTCCGCAGTCATTTAATCATAACTGAACGAATATAATACATAAACAAATTGATTATTTCACTTAAATAAGAAAGAAATCTGGCAATGGATTCAAGTAGAAGGGACCAAATTAAGGATCTCAACAAGAAACTAGACAGGTCGGTTATATTTTTTACGTGGTCTGATCAATAAGTATCCGGACTGTTGCCATAGTAACGTAGAGTAAAGCCGCTTGTTACAGATTGACCTTGAACTCTGTTGTGCATGCACACTAAGTTTTAACGTTCCAGCTCACTTCCGCTGTTTACAGCAGTGCTTGGAAGTTACGTGTGTAGCGTGTGTTCGTCACATTGACCATGACAGAAAGTTGAGCGGAGAATCTGCATCAAATTTTGCCAAAAGCTTGGTGATACCAAAAAGTTTTCATCGTTCTCGACACAATCAAGGGAATCTTGGGCAACTGAAACCCGAGTGTGTTTTTGGTCTGCTGAAAGCAGTTTTGGCACAAACTTGGCAGACACGCGTCTCATACCCAAATCTTCAGTGATAATGGATTGAACTGAACCGTATCTAACCTGCACATCCGCTAATAACTCACCGTGATTCGACGACTTCCCCTCACAGCTGCACGCACATCTACGATGTTTTTCTCAGTTCTGCTGGTTGCGGATCTCCCAGAACGTTCGTCAATATCGACATTTTTCGGCCATCTTGGAAACATCTGAACCACTCGTACACGTGTGTGCGGCTCATATACTCCTCTCTAGACACTTTCTGCAACTTTGTGTAGGCCTCTGAGCAGGTATCGCCATGACAATTTCTTTGTCATGGTCAATGCCACGATCACATGCTACACACCTTCCTTCCAAGCACTGCTATAAATAGCGGAAGTGAGCTAGAACGTTAATATTTAGTGCGCATGCACAGCAGAGGTCAAGGTCAATCTGCCAAGTGACTTCCCTCTGAGTGCTTTAGTTTCGTTACTATGGCAACAGTCCGGATATTTATTGATCAGACCTCGTATATTATTATTAGATAGGTACAAAGCGGTGAGTTGGCTAAATCGTTAGCACGCCAGACAAAATGCTTGGCAGCATCTCTTCCGGTATTATGTTGCAAGTTCAAATTCCACCAAGGCAACTTTGCCTTTCATCCATTCGGAGTTTATGAAATAAGTACATGTAATCGACTAGCCCCACCCCAGCAATTTCAGGCCTTGTGCCTATAACAGAAAGCATTATGAGATAGATACCATCCAACAATTAGCAGACATAAGTCTGCTTATTTTTATAAGTACCATAAAAGTAAGCGGTTTTCAGTGGATCAAAACAAAGTATAATAGAACCGCTGTTACATGAAATTTAACCGATTCGAGATTTTCTATGTTTGGGAATAATAGTTGATGGCGGAGGACAGTTTATGACCCTATAAGAGACATGACTACGACACCTCAGTACCCTTGAAAGAAACAACATTAACATTTCTGATCCGATAGATGTAGACAGTACAACGGACGTGATAAATACAGCAGAGTTGACTATATTTGGGTCTGAGATAACACCAGATTTTATGATGTGATATTTATTTGCTTTAAAATCGACAAAGAGGTCTATCAGATATGAGAATCTGTTCTACAGGTTCGGAACAGCAAGAAGCATTTTCGATTTACCTGATGAAAAACTTACGATACAATTACTCACAATACGCCGTCTATAGTAGGATCTCAGAAGTGCTGCGTTAAGAAAGAATGAGAAAACCTTCAACTGGATTCTATTATCTTAACAGTTTGTCGTTATCAACAAGAGTACATTCTCTAAGAAAGAATAATATAAATGAATGTGGTAACAAAATGTATTCACTTCATAAAAATAGGGGATTGAACTAGAAAATTACAGAAATTTCAAAGGATGTGGAAGTGGAATATAGTAACCTATTAACCATTGTGAGGCACATTTTTTTCCTTTTTTGTTATATTCTAGTTTTTGTTTGACGTTCTTGAATATATGACCCCTGCCAAGTAGTAGAAGAATTATTCCAGTTTTGAATAGTAACTTCGTAAAATGTAGTGGGTTATCAAGCTTAAAATCACAATACATTATCAGATTATATGAAAAATATAAAGATTTAACTGTAACAATGATAAAAATGAAAAAACTTGGCTAATAAAGTGACACAAAAACGGAAGTAAAGGAACAAAGTTGAGAATAAAAAAAAAAATAAAAGACAAATATGTTAATTAAAGAGAAATCATTGAAAAGAAAAAGGAATTTTTTTTTTAAATGTAAAGAAAAAGTGTTTTTACAATTTTATGCGTGTGTATGTATGTATGTGTGAAAATATATATGAATATATATATATATATATATATATATATATATATATATATATATATATATATATATATATATATATATATATATATATATATTCTCTTTCTTTCCTCTCCCGAGCGTCTAGTAACACAATCTGTATCACGTCCTCACGTTGTTGTTGTTTTTTTTTGTCTTTTTCCTTTTTTGAACCTATATATATATATATATATATATATATATATATATATATATATATATATATATATATATATATATATATATATGTGAGTAAAAATAAATACAAAAAAAAAGGTTTTTTTTAAATAAAATAATATATATATATATATATATATATATATATATATATATATATATATATATATATATATATAAACCTGTATATATATATATAAAAGTTTATGTAGAAGTTTTTTCTCTTTCGAATGACAGAAACAGCCTAAAAGAATTTGGATTGTTCGGCCGGATCGCTTGAAAGAGGCCGATAATTTCTGAGGCAAACCGGCGGAAGCGGATCGACTTTGTGTTTTCTTTATTTTTTGACTTTAGACATTAAATCATTCAGATATTAATCTATAGAAACAAAGATGAGCGAAAAGATAATATAGGAATGTCGAATAACGAAAATGAATGTATTACCTATTTTTCTGTAGTAATATTCTGTGCAAATGTATAACGCAGCAAGGTGGCATATCCGTTACCGCGCTGGCCACATACTTGTCGGCATTCTTTCGGGTTCTTTACGTTTAAATACCGTCGAGATCGACTTTGCTTTTGATCCTTTGATCCTTTGGGGGTCGATAAAATGAGTGCCAGTTCAGTAGTTCGGTCAGCGTAAACAGTTTCCCCTCCCCTTCAAAACTGCTGGTCCTGTGCAGAATTAGAAATTCTAGATGCTGTTATCCCAGTAATTCGGTTTTTTTTTTTTTTTTTTGTGCATATTTTCTAAGACTTCACGGTTCTAACAATATCGATAGGAATTCGCTTGATCTGTTCTGGTCCCTGAATATAAAGATGCATATTATCAGATTTTACACTTTTTAAGCTAGACACCCGTCTCGTTACTTTCATCAGTCTAAGTAAGACTACGAAATTCATAGACTTCTCTAGCAAGTTTACAAACAAGCAACAATATTCATTAGATCAGTAGTAATACTCAACCATTTTTTGCCTATGGACCCCTTTGCTTCTCATTTTACATGGATGAGCCCTCATAGCCATTCGATGTTTAAAAAATCCTATTATTATTATATTTTTTATAATTAAATATTAATAGGAATTGTATAAAAAAATGAAAATATTTTGTGTATTTGTATAAACATTTTATTACATATAAATTTCAACAGCAAAATTTTAAATGGAAACCGGTATGTGGACCCCGGTTGAGAACCATTACTTTAGATGCTATTTGAAATATCAGTTTTAATAAGAAATATTAAAAATGAAGAGGTTTATCATTGTGGAATTGAAAATATTGCTCTGGCTTCAGAATGGATTTCAGCTAAAAATATTTGTCTTCGAAACCTGAAACATCCACGCCTGTTATTAAGGCGGAATATAAACTAGAATAGTTAGTTGTACTGAAATAAATAAATGCGACTCAACTAAATTATCATTGACTACGTGTTTACTGACATTTCTGCCTGAACTTTCATTATACAAAATAGTAACAGGATAGCCTGAGGTTCTCGGAATAACTAGGAAAAGAGGAGTAGATATTCTCTGACACTTAGCATATGTAATTATCGAAATGTTTACACCATTTCTTTTATGGCGCAGTGTTTAATTCAATGGGATGTATTTTCGATATTACAAAGTGCTAAAATTGTTCCATCTTCAAAGAATGTATGTGAAGATTATGTTGTTGTTGGCACTCCGTCGCTTACGACGTCGAGGGTTCCAGTTGATCCGATCAACGGAACAGCCTGCTCGTGAAATTAACGTGCAAGTGGCTGAGCACTCCACAGACACGTGTACCCTTAACGTAGTTCTCGAAGATATTCAGCGTGATACAGTATGACAAGGCTGACCCTTTGAATTACAGGTACAACAGAAACAGGAAGTAAGAGTGAGAGAAAGTTGTGGTGAAAGAGTACAGCAGGGTTCGCCACCATCCCCTGCCGGGGCCTCGTGGAGTTTTAGGTGTTTTCGCTCAATAAACACTCACAACGCCCGGTTTGGGAATCGAAACTGCGATCCTATAACCGCGAGTCCGCTGCCCTAACCACTGGGCCATTGAGAATAAAGACAAATAAAAAAGTTACATTCATTTTTGTCTGACCTTCATATATATATATATATGTATATGTATATATATATATATATATATATATATGTATATATATATATATATATATATATATATATATATATATATATATATATATATATATATATATATATATATATATATATATATATATATATATATATATATATATATATATATATATATATATATATATATATATATATATATATATATATATATATATATATATATATATATATATATATATATATATATATATATATATATATATATATATATATATATATATATATATATATATATATATATATATATATATATATATATATATATATATATATATATATATACATATATATATATATATATATATATATATATCAATGTCCTCATAACTTTGCGGTTCTGCAAAGAGACCGATAAAATAGGTACCAGGCTTTAAAAAATAAGTACTGGGGTCGATTCGTTTGACTAAAATTCTTCATGGCAATGCCCCAGCATGGGCGAAGTTTAATGACTGAAACACGTAAAAGATAAAAGATATATATTGATAGGTCAATGCCCCGCAAACAAAAATCAGAAATACCAGATTTTTCCCTCTCTATCAATGTACCGGAAGCACTTCAACCCAGTTCCGATTAAATAAGGAAAGTATGCTTATTAAAAATACAAATCACAACTAAATATTCTCTAATAACACACCAGAAAAAGAAAACCCAATTTATTCACGAAAAACGACCAGGGATAACGGATACAAATCGAAAAGTTTAAGTAACAGGCTTCCTCGGAAATCGAAACCCCAACTCCAAACTACTGTGCAATAACACTATACACCTTTTCAAACACTAGTTGCTGACGTCCCCTCAGACTAAACCAATGAAATTTTACTCTGGTCAAAATTGGACTCTCAGGAAAAAACATAAACATCGAGCCGACCGAACCAGTGACTTCTTAAGGGAACCCACGGGAACGCTAACTGACCTTCAGGCAAAAACAGGTTACCAAGTCCCCGCCAGGAATTCCGCCAGGCAAAACGCTGAACTTTGCCAAGACAAAAATATTTTGTCCAAAACGGAAAATATTTTTTTGATCAAAACAAATGACGTTCGAAACTTACAACCAACCAGAACTTATTCTTTGACCGTAGTCAACAAGAAATGAAGACGTTCGACAAACAATTGACGTCACCAGGAAGTCAACCAACCAGAACGTTGGAATTTGCCAGACTAAACAATATCTTGACCAAAACCCCAACGAGAAAAACAAAAGACATCATCCTTTACCGTAAAAATATATCGTTGGTATTACGTTAAACTGTCGTATGTCCAAATTTGGCCAAACGCGTATTTTTTTTTTTCTTTTTTTCAATATTTAATTTTGCTTGCAATAGCCGGTTCTGTTGGTCAAACTATCGTACCTCCAGCTGCTTCAGATGCCCAAATATGAAAATAGTGTAGTACAACGGTTTAGCATTTTTCAAAAGTGTAGTAAGTCCTACATACGACAGTTTTACAAAAATATTTCTGAGTGAAAATATCATACATGCATTGAGTTAAGATTTTATGCGCCCAAGAAAGTATTATTGTTCAGCTGAAACTGTTGTTAATTTAAAAAGAAATGGAATGGTGAAACTATTTTTTCGTTTTCTGAAAAAGCAATGTTTTGGACTTAAGACACTTTTGCATAATAGCAGATATATATATATATATATATATATATATATATATATATATACTAAAAGATTTGGCCTGACAACATTTCCAACTGTAAGAAGCGAACAAAGTGAACAGACTCGTGCACTTCGGCTGAAATTGAGAAAAGAACTACTACATGTACCACGACAGAGGTTATCAAAAAGAAAAACTTTTTTCTTTCTCTCCATCTTTTTTTCTTTCTTTCTTTTCTTTTTTAATAAAAACGCAATATGACTGAACTTTAAATCGTGTATATTTGTCATGATCGTCCTCGAATATTTACTGTCTACCTATACTATTGTCTATCCCTGTGAAACTCATTGAAATTTCTGGGAGCATTTGAACATTTGATCGTTTAAACATGCTTTTACTGAATTTTACCTTGTAACTAACTTTAAGCTCTCTTAAACACGTCGTTTATTTATTTTTACCACTGATAAGCAAAAAATTGTTGAAACTGGCTTGGTAATTTGAATAAATCTATTGCAAAATTTAAAAACTACACGTTTTGAGATTCAGATGCATTTTCAAACCCCCAAACAACTTCAATTATTCTTTTTCCTGCGTGGGAACAACCCTCTCTCTCTCTCTCTCTCTCTCTCTCTCTCTCTCTCTCTCTCTCTCTCTCTCTCTCTTTCTGTATATATATATATATATATATAGATAGATAGATAGATAGATAGATAGATAGATAGATAGATTAACATGACATCTTAGCAGCTTTCTTCTTTTTTTCGCAGGTTTTTTATGTCTTTGAAGTAAACCCTATGAAGTTCCAAGACGCTATAAAGTGTCTGTCAATAACTGCCATACGATCTGCTGCAGCCAAAATACAAGTTCTTAATAAAAGAACTCTGTGGTTCGTTTCTAAATCCCAGTTGGAACCATTTCTCTTCAATTACGTTTTGAGAAATACATGAACGTCATAACGTTCCATATTTGATATCTCTTGTATTAGTCTGGATTTTCTGACTCGCTTTTTAAACTTTAATCATGAATATCAGATTCACATTGCAGATATAAATACATTAGCTAAACACAGCTACGTTTGTTAGAACACTTCTTTTTAAGTTGAATTTCAAACACACATTAGATATATATATATATATATATATATATATATATATATATATATATATATATATATATATATAATCATAAATATACAGGGATTAGCATTGAGTTGCTTCTCCAACATACTGAAAATTTAGAAATAGCAGTCAAAGAACTACTGATTCTAAACTACAAATTTTTCTCTAAAACGGATGGCGATATTTATGGCACACATAGAACAAAAATTTGTAGTTTAGAATCAGTAGTTCTTTGACTGCTATTTCTAAATTTTCAGTATGTTGGAGAAGCAACTCAATGCTAATCCCTGTATATTTATGATGATAAATGGTTTTACCGATAAAGGTTTTTTCATACTGAACTACTTGGCAAAATTGTTAATTATTAATTCTATTATTAATTGACGATTCCCTGCCCTTATTCTTGTATATTTTATATATATATATATATATATATAGGTAAGTGATAGGCTTGCCTCGATCCTTCAGGGGTAGTCTGAAGCATCCAAGCAACCAGGGGATGTTTAAATCCGGAGGCACTCCAGGGGATCACAGAGAGAGAGAGAGAGAGATACAGACAGACAGAGAGATAGAGAAAGATGCATATGTATATTATATAACATATATTATATGTAAGTGTTTTTATATTATGTGCATGTGTGCGTGTGTATGCGTATGCTTGCGCGTCTTTGTCCCCCGCCTTAGTTTGACAACCTGTTGACGTGTTTATGTCCCCTTACATTAGCAAAAGAAATCGTTAGAAAAAGTAACAGATTTAAAATATGTTTGGAGTCCATTTAAAATAAATCTCGGTGGGGCCATATTAGAAGATATTTGTCCAGGGTGCAGTAGGATTTTAAACTCGAAAACATGTCTTTAGGAAGTCAACTTTTTAGGCTCACAGCAATACCCGCGCCTACAGTTGTTTCTAATGATTTATAAGTTTAATAAGCAATGGTCAATTTTTCAGCGGTGTCAAATAACTAAACGCTGGAAACTGTTTTCTTTTTGCAGTATATCTTCGGAAAAAAGATAATCACCGGGTGGAGGTTAAAAATTGTCTTGAATAGCTGAGGAGATCTTTAAAAATAATTGTGTGACTTTGTGTTACTCGGAACTTTGGAACGTTGAAACTGCCCCCATCCCAATGTTGTTGGATCAAAAAGAATTGGTTATCGAAGCAAAGCGAATTTTAAAACCAGTCACTTTTCAAAGGCTACATTTAATAACGAAACAATTTGTTGAGTTTTTCTTTCTCAAATGCCAACATGAAGTGGTGTGAGGAGAATAAACTATATTTACAGAAGTAGCTTCAAAGTGTGTGAGATTACGTGTGTGTGTGTGTGTGTGTGTGCGTAATTGAGAGTGTATGAGTGTATGTGTGCTGCGCGCGCGTGTGTGTGTGCATCTGTGCGCGCGCGCATATGCTTGTGTGTGTGATTGTGTGTGTTTGATTGTGTTTGTGCGTGTGTGTGTGTGTGCCTGTCTGTCTGTGTTTTTTATTGACCAATTACTGAACTGCCATCCTAAAACACAAAAGAGCTTCATCTGTTCGATCAGAGTCGATTCACTTGAATGTCCTTGGCCTTCTCTCTGCTGCAAAGATCCTTGTTAGCCTTTATCTTGTCTTTAAAAAAAATCTAATTACAAACAAGTTAAATAAACAGTTGAAACTCGTGGCAAGAACTGAGTGACGGGGTCGGAGTCGTCTCTTTAGTACCAGGAGTAAATTGCATTTCCATTGAAAACTAAGAGGTGCGTCTATCCTAAAATAATACTGAATTTTTAAATTGTTAATTTTATAAATCTATATATAACTCATTAAATTACTTCCTGTCGATCTTCAGTTGTTATTTTCATCTGGGTATTTAGAAGCTTCGACACTGAGCTGTTTCAGCTTTGAATGCGATTGAGGATATTCCTTACTCTTGCTCAAGATTAATCATGACGGCATATACTTTAAGTCAGTGATTCTCAGCCGTGGTCCATATGGACCCTGAAGAGGGAATTCGTATAAGATTTTGGAGGTCCACTCAAGCAAAATAGTAAATTGGGTGACCACAGTAGCATGTTAGGGGTCCTTTGCTTTAGATGTTTTATTTAAAAAAAAAAACAGCAAGGTTTCTTTCTCTAACATTATACCAGGCACATGCCGTCAGTAATTATTCAGGGTAAGCAGTTGGTGACATTTATGTAATAAAGCACAAAAAATAAGCGAAACACAGCCGCGTGACTGAGTTGAAGGCAGATTTACTTCTGCTTTTATAGCACGCAAAGAAAACGTAGGAATGTACGCAGCACGTGTACTACAGCAGTACTATACGTAGCTTAAATACTGAGATAGGGATGAATTATGCCCACCTAATCTACAAAAAAATAATATATTTTGCATTTTAAGCATAGTAATCAGAGTAACCTTCATAATTTTATTGAATTAGGTGCATATTTTGCCATAGAAGGAAAATGTTGCTATTGATCTATTTTATTCAAGGTAGGCACTGCCTACCTAGGCGGTACGTCCCTGCGTTTTACATAGTTCAACCTACACTAGTTAATGTGTAAAAAACAAAATAGGAATTTTGAAAGAAGTTTCTATAAAACTAGTTTTTGAACATCGAATGGCTATGGCGGTGGGGTCCACTAGAATAAAACAGTAACCAAAGGGGTTCATAGGTTAAAAATCAGTTGAGAACCACTGCTTTAGATGTTGGGAAGGTTCAGGCTTTTCACAAGAACATTGACGGTGTAGGTGCAGTGAAAAGACTTCAGTCAGTCTGAAACTGTGTTGCAGGCACAGCTTGACAGGAACTTACCTCTTGTTCTGTGGTTCCTGTCCCTGTGTCTTATTACAGACTATCTCAATGACACCGTTAGAGCTACTGGAGGAGTCTGTAATGATTACTCAACCAACTAGAAATAGCAACCAAATTTTCCTCAAACTACAACATAAAAAGGATGGATGCTTAGCGGCATTTCTTCCGGCACTTTAAGTTTTGTGTTCAAAATCCACCGAGGTCCACTTTGCTTTTCCTATTTTGGGATTGGATAAAATAAGAACCTGTTGAGCTCTGGAGTCGATGCAATCAACTTACCTCAGCCCCTAAAATTACTAGCCTTAAGCCAAATTTTGAAACCAAATTTTTCATACAGCCATGTCGTTGGCTGCATCGGTTTGTGTCCGACGACCAAAGTTAAACATCATTGTACCTAGTTAGTACTTAAATGGGTGACGCTTGAGAAACTAAGGTACTATAAACATCATCTTCAATGTCCATGCCTCAGCATGGCCACAACTCATAGGCTAACGTGGGTAAAAGAGTAAAAGAGTAAGTAGCTTTTATATTTACTTCAGTTTTGTGCGTATTTGTAGCTCAATTCGCTTTTTATTTGTTTTTAAATAGTTTTATAGTTCGTATGTGTATTGTAAACGTGTGAATATACTGAGCTGAAGGATGGGTGGGTAGATTGAAGGGAGTTAAGGGATTGTTTCCCCAAGTGATTTTAAGAGGTAAGTTTGCAGAACAAAATCCCGTGTCAGGAGACAAGTTATATAACTTGCATGGTTTACGATTTGTGAATGGTGACGATGGAAGCATTTTAGCATACTGATAGATCAGACGAGACTTCGTCGTGTCAGTTGGCGTGTTATCAGTGTTTTGTTTATTGCACGACGATGTGTTATGCGTCAAAATCACATGATAGTTTTTTGAAAGAAACTGAAGATGACATACTTGAGGTGTGTGGTCTGAGAGAACTGTAGAAGTAGGCATAAGTATGTGTGAATACACGACTGTGTGCGCCTGTGTGTGTATGTGTGTGTCACTGATAATGTTTTGCTTTGTTTTACATACTTGCAATAATTTTCTGGATGCTGGTTGAATGTTATGACAAGATACAAGATGTATAATCGCAGTCTATGTTATCCCATCATCATGGCGATGTTTGTCTTTTCTTCTAGGAATAAAGCTTGGGCTTCTATATTGTATATTATACTCGTGTTGAGTGGGCTGTCATGTGTGATAAAAGGTTTTAGTTCAATGAATATTTTATTTACATATGAACAAATGACTTTAGTCGCCTTTTTTCCTGTATTTATATTTGTTGTGACTTTCAAAAACTGTGTGTTCGCTTAATAAACAATTATGGTGACACTTCCGGTTACTTGTCCGATTGACGCCATCGCGTTGTTATTGTCAGTAACATATTGATTCGTGTTAAAGCTCTTAAGGGAATGTACGCCTAGTTGTGAATTCCACACATTTCTTTCTTTCTTTTTTTCTTTCTTTCTTTCTTTCTTTCTTCCTTCCTTCCTTTCTTTCTTTCTTTATTTCTTTCTTCCCTTTCTTTCTTTCTTTCCTTTCTTTCTTTCTTCCCTTTCTTTCTTTCTTTCCTTTCTTTCTTTCTTTCTTTCTTTCTTTTTTTTCTACTACACGTACTCTGAATGTATGAATACATTTCTGTTTTCTCTTTCCAATGGTCTGAACAATTTCTTTGCTGTGTTGTAGAGTATACCATTCATATTTCCAAGCACTAATATAGTTAACTCTCAGGGCTTGAAGGAAAACGCTACACTCAACATTATCTACAACTACTCATACCACGTGTTAATGAAGAAGGTTCTAAGTGGCTGCTCGAATCATTAGAAATAGATCCAAATATTCCTCACCTCATACCCGACGGTCTAACAACACAAAAAATAAGATGAATACATTGAATGATGTAGTTCTTGATACACTATTCCAGAAAATGACATAAGACAGCCACAGCTGGAAAGAGACCTACTGTATAAATTCCATCTACCCAATTTTTACTCACGAGGGTCGGGTCGAGCCGAGGTTCCGAAAGTAGACACTTGCTCACGGTGCTGTACATTAAGATCGAACCTGAAATCCTTTGCTAATTCTTTAATTCTGTTGTATAAGTAACTTTTTTCTTTTGTCTCACTAACGTATAGTATACCTAGAACAGGAGAGATACTCAACATGAAGCACCAGTACATATTGTTTAGTTTGGCACACAAAATTAAAATCAAGCCGAGAACGATTTTTGATTTCAAGAGGTCAATGGTTCATATTTTGTCCATGCTACTGCTTGAGGACGAAACTTGAGACGTTGTTAATTTGTTATCTGTATATAGGGCTGACTGAATAACAAAGGTGATATTTATCAATTAGGAAATATATGAAGAAAAGGTTATTTTTGACAAAAGCTATTCGCCCAACGTGGGGCTCGAACCCACGACCCCGAGATTAAGAGTCTCGTGCTCTACCGACTGAGCTAGCCGGGCTACTTGCTAAAGCTTACTGTAAATAATAATAACTAAGCTTATCGCAAACAGATAAATTGATAGCAGGTCGTAAGAGCTGATTTTGTAAACATACCACATTATTGCAAGTCTGTTGTTGGATTGACAAAACGATCAACATATACTTGACAAATTTCATCTTAAAATATAGAAAAGACAAAATATTGTTGTTTATTATTAATATGTGCCATGTTTTATAGTTTCTACTATTTCCTAATTGGTTTTTTTTTTTTGTACCAGTTGAACACTGAAGTCGATATAATCAGCTAACGCCTGCCATCAAAATTTTAGCCTCGTGCTTATAGTAGACAGAATTGTTGTTGTTGTCGTTGTTGTTGTTGGCAGAAGCGTTAGCACGCCGGGCGAAATGCTAAGCGGTATCTCGTCTGTCGCTACGTTCCGAATTCAAATTCCGCCGAGGTCGTCTTTGCTTTTCATCTTTTCGGGGTTGATAAAATAAGTACCAGTTGTGTACTTAGGTCGACATAATCGACTCGACTCCACCCCTAAAATTTCAGCCTTTGTGCCTATAGTAGAAAGGATTATTATTATTATTATTAAGGCGGCGAGCTGGCAGAATCGTTAGCACGCTGTACGAAATGCTTGGTGATATTTCGTCCGTCCCTATGTTCTGAGTTCAAATTCCGCCGAGGTCGACTTTGCTTTTCATCCTTTCGAGGTCAATAAATTAAGTACCAATGAAATACTAGAGTCGATGTAATCAACTATTACCCCGCCACCAAACTTGAGCCCTTGTGCCTAATTATTATTATTATTATTATTACTATTGGTACTATTCAAGAAGAGTGGCCCCGAAGCGTGCACTCGCACACTCACGCATCCGCGCTAGCTTGTCGCGACTAGTCGATCCTACGACTACCTAGCACGAGTGCACGTCATGCGCAAAACATGTATGAGGGTTTTTTTCCAAACAAATATTTATTTTACACAAAGTAATTATTTTTTTTAAAACAAAGTAAATAAATTACACACTACCTGTTTTTGGTAAAGAGTCCATTAAAAAGTCGGTCTTTCAAAATCTACTGTTGTTCAATGGTATCAGTACATGAGGGACATTACAAGTAATTATCTTTTGCATAACCCCTAGCAAATTGGTGGACTTGAGCACATCGTAGAAATAGATGAATCTATGATGTGTGCAAATACAACGGAGGATGGGATAGAGAGGATAAAAATAGGGTTTTAGTCTTTGGACCTGACCGTTCTTCTGAAACTCTTCTACCACTTAATAAAAAATTATCAAACCAGGGACGACTATATATTCTGATTCTTGGAGTGCGTACAATGGGATTACTGAAATAGATGTGACACCAAAATACATCCTGGAAGAACGTAAAACGACGTTTTAGGAGTAAGATGGGGAAGATTCAACAAAAAAAAAATATTTACTTTGTTTTATTTACTTTGTTTAAAAAAAAATTATTTACTTTGTCTTTTATTTACTTTGTTAAAAAAAAATTATTTATTTTGTTTAAAAAAATTATTTACTTTGTTTTTAAAAAACCCTCATACATGTTTTGCGCATACGCACATTCGCGCTAGATAGTCGTTGTAGGATCGACTAGTCACGACTAGCTAGCGCGGATGCGAGAGTGCGCGAGTGCGCGCACCGGGACCAATCTTCTTGAATAGTACCATTATTATTATTATTATTGTTATATGTTTGACTTTTGCTTTGTATTTGTGCAAGTTGACTCCAAGTCTCACCCAGACACTTCAAGAGCCAACAAGTTAGAAGTTCTGTTTGGCTGTCGCTTTTTTTTTTCGTTTTTCATACGACGGTTTTGCATCCTTTCGGGGTCGATAAAATAAAATACCAGTCAACTACTAAGGTCGATGTAATCGTCTAACCTCACTCCACCCACAATTTATTGGGCTGAAGGTGTTATGCTAAGGTGGCGAGCTAGCAGAATCGTTAGCGTATCAGACAAAAAGGCATCGAATATTTCTTCCAGCTCTTTACGTTCCCAGTTCGATTACCGCTGAAGTCAACTTTGCCTTTCATCCCTTTCAGGGTCGATAAAATAAAGTACCAGTCAAGTACCGCAAAGTACTTCCTGGTGCTCTTACGTTTCTGATAATGCATAGGGCTTTTATTTCTGATAAAGCTCAAGAACGGTGGTTATTTTTTTTTTCTTTTTGGGCCGAGTGGGTGCATTCGATTAAATCACCGATATTTTACTGGCATTTAAGATGGCGAGCTGGAAGAATCGTTAACATGGTCCAGCAAAATGTTTCGTGGCATTTCATCTGTCTTTACGTACTGAGTTCAAATTCCGCCGAGGTTGGTTCTGTTTTTTATCATTCCGTGGTCGATAAAATAAGTACCAGTTGTGGACCGGGTCGATGTAGCTGACATACACCCGCTCCGAAATTACTGGCCTTGTGACAAAATTTGAAACAACTATTTTACAGGTGTGAATGCTGGCTGGATATCAACTGTCAGTCTTCCAGATGAGGAGCTCTAAACGAAACTTATTTCTTCTCAATATAGAGTTGACTGAAAACAACGATGTTATAGATAGTTATCCTTAAATTAAACCAACAGAGAAACCTAGTATAATAAAAAAACATTATTAATTTCTTCCAAAAACATATTACGCCCAACGTGGGGCTCGAACCCACGACCCCGAGATTAAGAGTCTCGTGCTCTACCGACTGAGCTAGCCGGGCTGCTGCAAACCAGCACTAAATAATAATTACTAACCTTATTACATGCTAACAAAATTGACAGTGAGTATATATGTGTATGTATGTGTGTGTGTTTGCGTGTACGTATGTGTGTGAATGTGTGTGCGCGCGTGTGCGCGTGTATGCGTGTGTGCGCGTGTGTGGGTGTGTGTGTGTATACAAACATAGCACCTAATAGCACAGGCGTAGCTGTGTGGCAAGGAGCTTGCTTCCCAACTACACGGTTCTGGATTCAGTTCCACTGCGTGACAACTTAGGCAGGTGTCCTCTATACTATAGCTCCGAGCAGAATAAAGTCTTGTGAGTGGATTTGGTAGACTGAAACTGAAAGAAGCCCTTGGTACATATACATATATATGTGTGTGTGTTTAACCTCCGCCACTGCTTAACAACCGATTTTAGTGTGTTTACTTCCCTGTAACTTAGCAGTTCGGCAAAATACACCGATAGAACAAGTACCATGCTTAAGAAGGTAAGTCCTGGGATCGATTCATTCGGCTAAAAATTGTTCAATCGCTCTTTTTCTAGCTATTTAAATCTAAAGAAAAAAAAAAGAAGGCGATCGCCCAACGTGGGGCTCGAACCCACGACCCCGAGATTAAGAGTCTCGTGCTCTACCGACTGAGCTAGCCGGGCTGCTGCTCCGTAGTTATAAATAATAATTACTAGAAGAACAGAATGGAGTAAGTAGAGCAAGAGCATACACGAGAACGAAAAGTGTCACTGAAGAGGTCACAGACGTGTGACGAAGGATTTCTAGACAATGGTCATAAGTTAAAAAAAAAAAAAGAGCTGTAATAAACGAGTGAAGAACAAATATATAGCGCGTGTGTTTATGTGGCACACACACACACAAAAAAAACTGATCATCCCGAAACGCAACAATAATAATTAGCAACCTTATTGTAAATTAACAAAATTGACAGTGGGTGCATATATTTGACTATATGAGCATTGTGCATTATTGCACCTTTATTGACCTTGAAGGGAGTAAAAGATAAACACGATCTCGACGGATTTGAATTCAGGACTTAGAAAAACAAAATAAATGCCATTATTTCGGAGCTCATGCAATTTCGCACCTCTCCTTGAAAAATGCATTTTTAAAAAAATGGGGGGGGGGGATTCCTACGATTTAGATGTCGGAGATTACGAATATGCAAAAAAGAAAAAAAGAAAAAAAAATTAACTCCTCCCACTCACTGGTACCATTTTAAATTTTGAACATTTTTAAACTTATTTTTTTCCGTTTTAAATGACGGAAATTCTGAATATGCCAGAAAGCGCGGATGCGAGAGTGCGCGTGTGCGCGCACCGGGACCAATCTTCTTGAATAGTACCATTATTATTGTTATTATTGTTATATGTTTGACTTTTGCTTTGTATTTGTGCAAGTTGACTCCAAGTCTCACCCAGACACTTCAAGAGCCAACAAGTTAGAAGTTCTGTTTGGCTGTCGCTTTTCAATTTCTTCAATTTCTGTTCCAATTGATTTCATATTAGGTGTAATAATGCAGTTTTGTATGCTAATCATTGATATGAAATTTATTTAAACCAATAAATAATGAGTTAATAGCTTTTAAACTTTGCAAATTTTGAGTAACTTTATCCAATCGTAAGTTAGACATATTCATGTCTGTTTCTATAATAATAAACCAAGCTGTTAGCAAGTTATTTACTCACACGGTCATTTTTCACTTATTAAATTGTGGTTGTGAGACTTGCTAAAAATAATAATAATTAAATAGGCCTTAAATCAGGCATCATTTTTTTTTTTTTCATAATCGCATGAATTCCTGTGTGTAGAATACAAATTCGGAAAAGTTTTCTGAAAATTCCCCAAAATAAAAGAGTTATGAGGGGTTATATAACATGCGTAAAGCAAAATTCCGCCAATATTTTATTTGTTTACAGTTGACAGTACGTGCAGTCACGCACAAAATGACAGCTTCCAAATCCCGTTTTCTGATTGGATAAAAATGATTAAACTTTAAACCTCTGTAACTGTTTTCAAAATTTTTTCTGGAAAAGTTAAATATCCCCCGAGATTCAGCGTGGAAAATTACATCAATACACCAAATTTTAGAATTTTCACTAAACTTTGATATTTCTACAGGTACAGCCAAACAGAAAAGATCCCACCGGACAAAATGCTTAGCATCATTTTTTCCGGCTCTACGTTCTGGGTACAAATTCTGCCGAGATCGACTTTGCCTTTCATTCTTTTGAGGTCGATAAAATAAATACCAGTGGAACACTGAGATCGACGAAATCGGCTTATCCCCTTCCCCTGGAATTGCTAGCCTTGTATCAGAATTTGAAACCATTATTACTATTATTGAGGCAGCGAACTGGCGGAATCGTTAGCGCGTAGGACAACATTGTTAGACTAATTTCTTCTAGCTTTATGTTCTGAGTTCAAATGACACCGAAGTCAACTTTTCTTCTGTAGAGTAGTTAGAGGGCTTGAAGTAAAACATCAGACAGCGGAAGCGCGGGAGCAAGTGATGTCACGTAAAAGTTGCGGGTCTTTCGAACTGCCCTTTTCTTCGAAGGGTAGCCGACAGGAACAGACGCGCATAGCGAGTTCTGAGAATTGTAGATTTTAGCCAGGAAGTTTCAGGTGGTGAAAGTGTGCAGAGCTGCACATCGAGTTCCTGTTGGAATGTTGGATAATTTCCTTTGTTTTGAAGTTTGCTTCGCCAACTCAAAGTCAGAGCCTTATTTTTTTCGTTTTTCATACGACGGTTTTGCATCCTTTCGGGATCGATAAAATAAAATACCAGTCAACTACTAAGGTCGATGTAATCGTCTAACCTCACTCCACCCACAATTTGTTGGGCTGAAGGTGGTATGCTAAGGTGGCGAGCTAGCAGAATCGTTAGCGTATCAGACAAAAAGGCATCGAATATTTTTTTCCAGCTCTTTACGTTCCCAGTTCGATTACCGCCGAAGTCAACTTTGCCTTTTATCCCTTTCAGGGTCGATAAAATAAAGTACCAGTCAAGTACCACAAAGTACTTCCTGGTGCTCTTACGTTTCTGATAATGCATAGGGCTTTTATTTCTGATAAAGCTCAAGAACGGTGGTTATTCTTTTATTCTTTTTGGGCCGATATTTTACTGGCATTTAAGATGGCGAGCTGGAAGAATCGTTAACATGGTCCAGCAAAATGTTTCGTGGCATTTCATCTGTCTTTACGTACTGAGTTCAAATTCCGCCGAGGTTGGTTCTGTTTTTTATCATTCCGTGGTCGATAAAATAAGTACCAGTTGTGGACCGGGTCGATGTAGCTGACATACACCCGCTCCGAAATTACTGGCCTTGTGACAAAATTTGAAACAACTATTTTACAGGTGTGAATGCTGGCTGGATATCAACTGTCAGTCTTCCAGATGAGGAGCTCTAAACGAAACTTATTTCTTCTCAATATAGAGTTGACTGAAAACAACGATGTTATAGATAGTTATCCTTAAATTAAACCAACAGAGAAACCTAGTATAATAAAAAAACATTATTAATTTCTTCCAAAAACATATTACGCCCAACGTGGGGCTCGAACCCACGACCCCGAGATTAAGAGTCTCGTGCTCTACCGACTGAGCTAGCCGGGCTGCTGCAAACCAGCACTAAATAATAATTACTAACCTTATTACATGCTAACAAAATTGACAGTGAGTATATATGTGTATGTATGTGTGTGTGTTTGCGTGTACGTATGTGTGTGAATGTGTGTGCGCGCGTGTGCGCGTGTATGCGTGTGTGCGCGTGTGTGGGTGTGTGTGTGTATACAAACATAGCACCTAATAGCACAGGCGTAGCTGTGTGGCAAGGAGCTTGCTTCCCAACTACACGGTTCTGGATTCAGTTCCACTGCGTGACAACTTAGGCAGGTGTCCTCTATACTATAGCTCCGAGCAGAATAAAGTCTTGTGAGTGGATTTGGTAGACTGAAACTGAAAGAAGCCCTTGGTACATATACATATATATGTGTGTGTGTTTAACCTCCACCACTGCTTAACAACTGATTTTAGTGTGTTTACTTCCCTGTAACTTAGCAGTTCGGCAAAATACACCGATAGAACAAGTACCATGCTTAAGAAGGTAAGTCCTGGGATCGATTCATTCGGCTAAAAATTGTTCAATCGCTCTTTTTCTAGCTATTTAAATCTAAAAACAAAAAAAAAAAAACCGCGATCGCCCAACGTGGGGCTCGAACCCACGACCCCGAAATTAAGAGTCTCGTGCTCTACCGACTGAGCTAGCCGGGCTACTACGAAGCTTCTTTAAATAATAATTACTAGAACAGAATGGAGTAAGTAGAACAAGCGCATACACGAGAACGAGAACAAGGCCTGAAGATTTTGGGTGGGAGGAGTCACTTAAATCGTCAACAGTATTTTACTGGTATTAATGCTGGAGGGGAATTCACTGTCCAAATTCACTCGCGATTGTCCTCAGCTTGAAAGTTCCTGCAATGTAGGGGTAAGAAGCGCGATTCACCTACCTTGCAGGTTTTCTCGTAACGTTGATTCTTTCCAGCCGGGATATAGCCGTATGAGCCCTAGCCGCCTAATCTCTGGCCAGAATCTAGCAGCAAATTCTCTCAGCTCATGCGGATACACACGTCCGTCCCGTACGACAGCCACAAAGCAAAAGAGACCCATGCCAGTCATCTTTTCACTCACATGACCTCCCTTTTCTCTCCTTCCGACAAGGCCCTTCAGTCTTTCGCGTGACGTCACTGACCCTACAGTCCCAAACGAAACTGCAACAGTGACCAACACCGTCACAAACGATTATCCTTGAAATGAAACCAATACAGAAACCTAGCGTAATAGAAACGTTATCTTTTAGCTAAACGAAACTTGTCCAGCGTGAGGATCGAACCAACGACTCTGGGTTTAAGAGTCTCCTGCTCAACCTACTAAGCTATCCGGATCCCTACGTATAGTCAGTGCAGAATTATTATTAACTTTATCGCAAATAGAAGTGTGTGGTATGATCTTGAATGTAGTATAAACATAATTATTCAACAATTAAGTGTTGAATAAGTTGGTACGAATTGCAGGGGTACTTTATGTAATGTGTTCCGCGAGAAACCTGTGAAATTGGCAATTTGTTATCAAGGTCGACTGAACAACAGAGATGTCACAGATGTTTAAACAATGGAGAAGTTTAATATACTTTATAACAACCCCACCACTATTTATTAAAAAAATGATCGCCCAACGTGGGGCTCGAACCCACGACCCCGAGATTAAGAGTCTCGTGCTCTACCGACTGAGCTAGCCGGGCTGCTGCTCAGTAGTTATAAATAATAATTACTAGAAGAACAGAATGGAGTAAGTAGAGCAAGAGCATACACGAGAACGAAAAGTGTCACTGAAGAGGTCACAGATGTGTGACGAATGATTTCTGGACAATGGTCATAAGTTAAAAAAAAAAATAATAAGAGCTGTAATAAACGAGTGAAGAACAAATATATAGCGCGTGTGTTTATGTGGCACACACACACACAAAAAAACTGATCATCTCGAAACGCAACAATAATAATTAGCAACCTTATTGTAAATTAACAAAATTGACAGTGGGTGCATATATTTCATTATATAAGCATTGTGCATTATTGCACGTTTATTGACTTTGAAGGGAGTAAAAGATAAACACGATCTCGACGGATTTGAATTCAGGACTTAGAAAAACAAAATAAATGCCATTATTTCGGAGCTCATGCAGTTTCGCACCTCTCCTTGAAAAATGCATTAAAAAAAAAAATTGGGGGGGGGGGGGATTCCTACGATTTAGATGTCGGAGATTACGAATATGCAAAAAAGAAAAAAAAGAAAAAAAAATTAACTCCTCCCACTCACTGGTACCATTTTAAATTTTGAACATTTTCAAACTTTTTTTTTCCGTTTTAAATGACGGAAATTCTGAATATGCCAGAAAACACGTTTTCAAAATTTTAAATTCAATAAGCATATAGATATGTGTATAAAGAGATAGAGAGATATGAATGTTTTCGAGAGGACCGCCATATTCAGTTGACAAATATATTCTTTAAGGCAAACATAAGTAAAACACAAATTCTTTTCACTTTAATGTTTTTGAGTGTATTTAATTTCGATTTGCATATGTTCGTCAATTCGCTACGATCTCTTTAGAGCAGACAAAATCAAAAATTTAAATGGGGGAGAGTGGGGGGTAAATTAAATTTTTTTTTTTTTTTTGCAGATTTGTAATCCCGCGACATCTAAAACGTAGGAATCCGAAAAAAAATTTACATAATGCATTTTTCAAGGAGAGATGCGAAACTGCATTAGCCCCATTATATCTACTATGTGCCATCTCTTATAGTTTCTCCCACATCGTCATTCCCATTCTTTTATGCCGAAGTTTATCATCATCATTATTACTATTATTACAGTCGTATTACCGAAGACTTGGGATTCGGATTGTGTTGTACCACATTAACAAGATCAATTATTTTCCGTCTTAGAATTGTTGTTGTTGTTGTTATTTAGCTGATTGAGTAATCAATTATCATAACCAAAAGTAAATTATTTTGTTTTCTGGGGAATATTTCAGACATTTTTAAATCTGTTTATTCTCCCGAAACTTTTCGGGAGGGGTCCAGTCGATTAGATCGACCCCAGTACGCAACTGGTACTTAATTTATCGACCCGAAAGGATGAAAGGCAAAGTCGACCTCGGCGGAATTTGAACTCAGAACGTAGCAGCAGACGAAATACCACTAAGCATTTTGCCCGGCGTGCTAACGTTTCTGCCAGCTCGCCACCTTAATGTGCTGGTTACAATAATTCTTTCTACTATAGGGACAAGGCTGAAATAACAGCCAATTTATGAGAGCCTGTATGTTGGGATTTGCCCAAGGAACAAAAAGGTAATTAAATCTTGTAGCTTTCGATTCTAGCACATAATAACAATTATCCTATATCCTTTACTATAATAATAATAATAATAATAATAATAATAATAATAATAATAATAATAATAATAATGATGATAATAATAATTTGAAATAGGAAGAATTCGGAGCGTGTGAACAGTAAAGATCGTGCCCATAATAATTAGTGCGTTGGGAACAGTAAGCCAAGATATAGGCAAATGGCTGTAGGGGATTGAAATAGAGTGAGAGCTCCTACAGAAAGTTTGTCTCTTAGGGACAGCAAGGATTATCAGGAGGATTCTAAGCACTTGAAATACTGCTGAAAATCTGTGGATACCTAAGGTTACAGGTAGTAACCCACAATTCACATAATTCTTACCAAGAATAAGTCTGAGCCAAACCATAATAATAATAATAATAATAATAATAATAATAATAATAATAATAATAATAATAATAATCCTCAACACATTCATATTAATGTTTCTAGCATTGGCAGGATTACTGAAATTTGAGGGAAAGGATAAGCCGAAACAATTGATTCTAGAGCTTAACTGGAACTGAATTTTATCGACCCTGAAAATTAAAGTTGGCTACAACTGGATTGTAACTAAGAACATAAATACTCGGAACAAATTTCGCAAGACATTTTACTCGACGCTCTAACGATTGTGCCAGTCCATCGCCATCGTTGTTTCTAACACAAGAAGAAAGCTTGAATAGAGGGAAAATAGTCATTTACATTGTCTCTAGTATTTGACTGGTAAATGTTTTATTGACCCTATATATTAAAAGGAATGTAACTGTCGAACAATTACCAGCCCACAGGCCTCCACTTGAAGAGTTAAAAGCAAGACTTCATGAGATTGGCTGACCTTAGCAATTTGTTATCAACCTTTAAAGATGAACGAATAACAACGATGAAACTAATTATTTAAAAAAAGAAACTAATTGTTAAAACTATTCGCCCGGTGTGGGATTCGAACCCACGACCCCGAGTTTAAGAGTCACGTGCTCTACCGGCTGAGCTAGCCGGGAGAACTAACAGAGTTTCTAAATAATAAATATTCATTTCATCACGAAGTAACACAATTGAAAGTCTATGGTAAATAGTTAATTGTACAGACATAATATATAATTGCTATTTTAATGACCTTGAATGCACAAAAAATAAGTATAATCTTGATAGAAATGAACTCAGAACACAGAAAGACAAAAACACAAAATTGTTACATTGGGATTTTTTCCATTTCGTTCCCAGTGTCCGATTTATTTTATAATTTTCTGCACTGATGTAGCTTTGCATGCTAATTACGAAAATCACACTGATTTTTGACTCAAATTAATAAGAAAATCTTTGAAGTCTAAAGTTTTAGCAAATAGAAAGCTTCCCTGATCGACTTACCAGCAGTCACACATGTCTGTTTCCATAGCAGCAGCATTCATCGTCTGTTTCCTATGTTCAACCACGTGTATGAAGTAGTGCAAACTGTGTTTCTTTTTTTAATACTAAGCCATTACATTATGAGAATTGAAAGAATGAATTTCAGGAATTTGTGGAAGAATATAAAGACAGAGGTGACCGGAGCAATTATTTTTCAAGAGAAGGGAGTAATTCCAAAGAAGTTGTGTCGCAGGAGACTTGCCATGGATCTGAAAGTTGTTCATGGCAGTGTTTATTGGTGCTGAAACATGACTAAATGCAACGAATGCATCTTTGTGAGAAAAGGGAAGTAGTTCGAAAGTGGCATCCGTTCTCTTAGAAGCTCTGTTTCTTTCTTCCTTTGTCAATGATCTGATACCTGCTTTGTTTTGTGCTGAGGAGTCGGGAGTGAAACATGACACAGCTGATAGTTATAACAGCTATGTCCGTGAAATAAGTGCGGAGGACCTACTCCACAATCAAGTAAAGATAGTTGGTCCTGAGGCAATTGTTGAACTCGGTGAAGAAAAAGTTCTCGAAATGTAAGTGTATAAAAGAAAGGGCGTTATCTGAACAATGATCTTTGGGCTGTGTGTGTCACAAGACATAACAGGTATTTTTATACCCTTTGCTTTGTTACAATCGAGACACACTGGGGGAGTGTATTTGAGATTCGGTTTGCCGGGAACCACTAAACATTGTGAATTGTGGAAAGCATGCTCGTTTAAATCTGTGATACGAGGATACCAATTTCCACAAAAACGGTAAATCAGACTGTCCAGTTTGTCCGCTTGTAAAACAGAACACTCGCAACAAATGAAAACCGTTTGGGTCTGTTTCAAAAGAGAAAATAAACGGTCCTACTGCCTATGAAAGAAATTATTATTATCTGTCTAAGGCGTCGAACTGGCAGAATCGTTTCCGCGCCGGACAAAATGCTTAGCGGCATTTCGCCCGTCTTTACGATCTGAGTTCAAATTCTGCCGAGGTCGACATTGCCTTTCATTCTCATGGGGTCGATAAAATGAGTATCAGTCATGTACTGGTCCCAATAAAATCGACCATCGCCCTTCCCCAAAACTTCAGGCCTTGTTTCTATGAAAGAAAGTATCACTGTCGATCACAACTACGGCTTCAAACATAAGAAGTCGCTATAAAATGTAAGTGGTAGTGGGGGGAGGTGCGAAACCGCCAGTGCCTGTACTGGATTGGTACCTTTTTTTTTCCTTATTATTTTGAAAGAAGAAAAGCCAAAGGTGAATTCATCTAAGAATTCATCTTATGTTTTTCAATATCTTTCTCCCCATATACACATTTAATTGTCTATTGCTGGGATCTAAGCAAAAAAAAAAAAAGAAAGAAAAGCAAACAAAGAAAAAATTCCGTATTTTAAACTCTGATTAAAAAAAAAATTTGAAATGTTAAAAACAAAATTTTTTAATTCGAAAAATTCAAAAATTTTGTTTGTCATAGTTGCATGAATTCCTGTGTATAGAATACAAATACACAAAAATTTTCTGAAAATTCCCCAAAATAACAAAGTTATGATGGGTTATTAGGGTGCTCAAAGCAGAATTCCTCCATCCTTTGTACATGATATGAAATTTGTAGGGGATGTGGAGCGACCTCAGTGCTCAACAGGTACTTATTTTATCGGACCTGGAAGAATGAAAGGCAAAGTCGACCTCGGCAGCATTTGAACTCAGAACGTAAAGACGGACGAAATGCCGCTATGCATTTTGCCCGGTATGTTAACGATTCTGTTAGTTCACCGCCTCTTTTTATTTATTTGTAATAGAATACCTGTTCGTATTTATAATAATTAACAATATTTTTAGCATGGGCAGAAGCACCGCGTGAGGGTTAGTCGAAAACATCAATCTCACTTCTTGATTTGTACTGAAGATTTGCGGAGAAATTTGATATAAAAGGGGTGCTACAGATTTACTCTCTGATTGAGAAAGGGAATGTACTAAAAATAACAAAAAAGAAATAGTCATTCGCCCAACGTGGGGCTCGAACCCACGACCCCGAGATTAAGAGTCTCGTGCTCTACCGACTGAGCTAGCCCGGCTGATTAGTTCTTTTATTCACTGATAATTACTTTCTTTATTACAAGGTCATAGAACTGACGTGCTCACTTGAATAGCTGTGCTGTCAATAATGATGGCGTTGTTTTACTAAACGCTCTGATGATTACAACATTTCATCTTCGATTTTTCCAGTCGGAGATATTTTCCAAAATGTACATGGAATTTATTAGTGAGAGAATGAGGATGTAAATTAGAATAGATTTCGATGTTGGATAACTTGACCTCCTTAACAAGATTCATCTTGAACACTAACAATTATTTCTGTAAGATTGTGATTTTAATAAGCTATTTTAAAAATTCTATTTATTTAGTTATTTTGGCTCACTAAATTAACTATCCTACTAAACTTTGTGATGATTACAACAGTTTGTCTTCAATATGTGAATATTCGATGATATTGAAGATACACGGGAATACACTGATTATTGACTCAAAATGGTGACAAACAGTTCGGTTAAAACCGTTTAATATTTGTGTATATAGTATAACCTTAAACAAGTGAATTAAACGTGTTGAAAAACTGAATACACTTGAAAAAGACACAAAAGAATATATATATACCGCCCAACGTGGGGCTCGAACCCACGATTAAGAATCTCATACTCTAGCGACTGAGCTAGCCGGGTTGATTAGTTCTTTTATTCACTGATAATTACTTTCTTTATTACAAGGTCATAGAACTGAAGTTCTCACTAGAATAACGGCGGTTGTTTTACTAAACGCTCTAATGACTACATTTCATCTTCCATTTTTCCAGTCCGAGATATTTTCCAAAATGTACATGGAATTTGTTAATGAGAGTATGAGGATGTAAATTAGAATAGATTTCGAAGTTATATAACTTGACCTCCTTAACAAGATTCATCTTGAACACTAACAATTATTTCTGTAAGATTGGGATTTCAAAAAGTTATATTTTATTCTATTTATTTATTTATTTGGCTATCTTCGGTTTTAATCCCAGACTTGTCAGGATCTTCGTTAATCTCAGTGAAAACTTTTTATCCAATCAGAAAACATTATTTGAAAGCACGTGTTTTTCTTGTCAACTGTAAATATTCCTCTGTGTGTGTGTGTGTGTGTGTGTGTGTGTGTGTGTGTGTGTGTGTGTGTGTGTGTGTGTGTGTGTGTGTGTGTGTGTGTGTGTGTGTGTGTGTGTGTGCGTGCGTGCTTGTTCTTGTGTGTGAGTGTGTGTGCGCGCTTATTCTTGTGTGTGTGCTTGTTCTTGGGTGTGTGTGAACGTTTACAGTTGACAAGCCAACACGTGCTCCCAGAAAAGGGCGAAGTCTGAGATTCAAAACGAAAGATTCCCTGGGAATTTTCGTATTTCGTTATATCAACCACCAAAAAGGTGAGAGGCAAAGTCGGCATCGATGGAATTTGAACTCAAACGTAAGAAGATACAACTAGATATTTTGTCCAGTGTTCTATCGATTCCTGCTTCTCGCATCCTCTAGGTACAAGGCTTGAAATTTCGAGGATGGGTTGGCCGATACCTTCGACTACAGTAATTCACTGGTTACCCTATTTTACCAAACCCATAAAGTTGTTTGCGGCGGGATTTGAACTCAGAATATAAAGATCACCAAGAAATAGCGTAAGGCATTTCCCGAGTCTGTAACACTTCTGCCAGGACACCAACTTTACTTTTTTCCATTTCTAACATAGACACAAGATCTGACGTCTAGGGAAAGGAAGCAGTCAATTAAATGGACCCTAGTATTTGATTGGTATCAATTTTATCGGCCATAAATGTTCGAAGGAAACTTATGGTTAAATGAATTGATGGAAATAGTAATAATCCTCCGTTTGAAGGATACCCATGAATAGCAATAACGTTATTCATGATTACACAGTAAATTAAACGAACTGAGTAGCCAATTTCATATATTTATTAGGGATTAATAATAACTAATTACAAAATAATTATTAAAACTAGTTTTTAAAGAATTATTAAATAACAAATAGAAAGTTATATTTTTCAACGCATAAATACTGATAGAACAGAATAAGGATTTTATCCTATATCTGGTGTTTTATCAATATTTACGTGTTGAAATATATAACTTCCTACTTGTTCTACATTACATTTCAAGGCTTCAAAAACAAACTCATGTTTGTTTGCATCTGGCGTAATTATTAAATAATATATGATTATCATTATTAAATAGTATATAATTTATTACACCATCAAATTCTTCGAAAAAGAAAAATGCATTTCGCCCAACGTGGGGCTCGAACCCACGACCCCGAGATTAAGAGTCTCGTGCTCTACCGACTGAGCTAGCCGGGCTGTCTGCTGCATTACAAAATAATAATTGACTTTATCACCATGTCTTAGAACTGAAAGTGGATATTATCTTTTATCTTTCACTTGTTTCAGTTGTTAGACTAGGGCCAGACTGGGGCACAGCCTTGAAGGACCTTTGTCAAACGAACGGACCCCAGTAATTTTTCTTTAATTATTCTACCGCGGTCTTGTTGCTGAACTGTTAAGTTACGGGGACGTAAACGCACCAATACCGGTTGTCGATCGGTGATGGTGTACAAAACACAGACACAAAGACATATATATATATATATATATATATATATATATATATATATATATATATATATATATATATATATATATATATATATATATATATATATGTAATAGAAATATGATACAAAAAGAAAATAGAAACTACACGAGTAAATGTAAGGGGAGAGTAAGAAGAAAAACAAAACGAAAATGCACATTGGAAATTAAAAAAAGTAAAGGCTTTTTATGAAAAGTGACGATAGATATATACAATTAGATGAACTGAGGTAGGAATAAAAGTAATGAAAGTCATTATTGTGAATTGCTAAAGAGATTCAGAGGCATACCGGTTTCGTAAAATTACTGTTCACTGGCTTTGAATGCGCACCGATTGCCGAACGGTGTGGGGTCTACTAGTCCCTGAGTAAAAAGATTATGTGTAAGGGAGGTAAGTAGTTCTTGATTTAGTGCAATTAGGGTAGATATAATACTGTGATGTGAATGGTGTATGGGATGTATGGGGGTTAGTGGTATTAATTGAAAGGTTAGTAGTGTCCTGTATTATGTTATGTGTTCATATTGAGTTGTGGAAGATAGTTATTGATGAAAGTTGCCTCTTCATTCATTCTTTGCTGTACTGAGGTGTTCTGTGAACATTGATAGAAGGGGAAAATTAGGAAATTAGGATTAAGGTTCCTAGCACACCTATCGATATGCTCACTAACCTGTATCTGTCTGTATTGTGGGTGGCGGATTGTTCTTTGTGGAGAGTGGTTCTTCGGCGGAGTGATATTCCTGTTTCACCAATATATTTTCTGTAGTTGCAAGCCAAGATGCAGTCTGCTTGTCATTGCACGGCTGTTGATTATGTTCGTGAAATATGTGCTTAGAACCTGCCCCACAACCCATTCAGATTGACGGTCCTGGGAAGATTGTTGAGAGAGACGAAACAATCTTCTCAAGGCATAAATACGTCCGAAGAGGGATGCTACCTGAACAATGGTTCCGTCAAGGACCTATTTTTTCAGTGATTTGGGGAGAACCTACTCTCTTCTGAAATTGATGGATATAATTTTCACCATAGAACAGTGAACCACAGCGTTGTGTTTATTAACTCGAAAGATGGTACCCACACCAAAAAGTGGAAAGTACGTAGGCCTTGATAAAAAGAAGTAATAAACGACGCTGTGGCACTCACTGTTCTGTGATTGATTCGTTCTTCTGCGAGTTTATGTGGCGCAGGAGATACGAAAATTGTAATTTGTTTGACAGAGTGCATCGCAAACTTTCGTTTTTGAATTTTCGCTACACAATATGTATTCTTTACACGAAATGAACTACAGATTTTGTAGGGGTGGGGAGTTGTTTTTTTAATGTTCAGTTTCTCCTTTGGTTCTTTGTGTTTTGTTCTTGTTATTTGTTACTTTTTGTAAATTCATTAAAACTTATAAAAATTCCCGCCGTTGAATGTCATCACACGTCGTAATGTCATCACCCGAAAAATGCCAGCTTTAAAATCCTGTTTTCTGATTGGGTAAAAATATTAGAGACTGTAACATTTTTCTAAAACAGTTTCCTGGAAAAAATGACAGCAATATAGCAAATTTGAAAAGTTTTACTTAATTTTAAAACTTCAGAAAGTGTGAGCCAAACATAAAAGATCCCTAAATGTTTCTAGAACTGACAGAGGCACCGAAATTTAAGGGAGAGTTTACCGAATACATTGATCTCAGAGCTTCAATGGTACTAAAGGTTTGCGGGTAAATGTGATATAAAAACGACGCTATACAGGATTTACTCTCTGAATTGAACATGTTGAAAAACTTAATACACTTGAAAAAGGCACAAAAAATATACCGCACAACGTGGGGGCTCGAACCCACGACCCCGACATTAAGAGTCTCGTGCCCTACCGGCTGAGCTAGCCGGGCTCATTAGTTCTTTCATTCACTGATAATTACTTTCTTTATTACAAGTTCATAGAACTGAAGTGCTCACTAGAATAGCTGTCAATAATGACGGCGGTTGTTTTACTAAACGCTCTGATGATTACAACATTTCATCTTCGATTTTTCCAGTCGGAAGTATTTTCCAAAATGTGCATGGAATTTGTTAATGAGAGTATGAGGATGTAAATTAGATTAGATTTCGAAGTTGTATAACTTGACATCCTGAACAAGATTCATCTTGAACACTAACAATTATTTCTGTAAGATTGTGATTTTAATAAGGTATTTTCTTTATTCTATTTATTTATTTACTTACTTACTTATTTATTTATTTTCGCTCACTGCATTAACTATCTTACTAAACTTTGTGATGATTGCAAAAGTTTGTCTTCAATATGTAAATATTCGATGATATTGAAGATACACTGGGATACACTGATTATTGACTCGAAATGGTGACAAACAGTTAAGTTAAAACCGCTTAATATTTGTGTATGTGGTATAACCTTAAACAAGTGATAAATTCATACCACAGAATATCATTTAATCTCTCACCTTGATATTTCTAGGAAACAGTTTATTCCCCCACTTATTAGTTTAAGTTGCTTATTTTACGAAGCCCATAAGGTTGTTTTCGGCGGGATTTGTCCTCAGATTATAAAGAGCATCAAGTAATATTGCAACGCATTTCCCGAAGCCATAAAAACTCTGCCAAGGAACCAACTCTTCATTTCTAACATAGACACAAGATCTGACGTCTGGGGAAACACAGAAGTAGATTAAATGGATCCTATTATTTGACTGGTATTAAATTTTATCGACCATAAATGTTTCAATCGATTGAAATAATGATAATCCACCGCTTGAGGGGTTCTTAACGAAATCTGTGACATTAGCGAAATATCATATATAATGCGGTTACCTAAAGAACAACAACGTTATTCACGATTATCCAGTAAATTAAACGAACTGAGGAACCGATTTCATATTTTTATTAGGAATTAATAACACTAATTACAAAATAGTTAAAATTTGTTTTTAAATAATTATTAAATAATATATAAGTATTTCAAATAATATATTAATGTAAAATAGCTAGCAAAATGTTCTTTTTATTAAAAAAAAAAGAAAAATGCATTTCGCCCAACGTGGGGCTCGAACCCACGACCCCGAGATTAAGAGTCTCGTGCTCTACCGACTGAGCTAACCGGGCTGCCGATGTATTTACGACATAATAATTTTGAAGTTTATGACAATGTAATAGAACTGAAAGTGGATTTTATCTTTTATCTTTCACTTGTTTCAGTTATTAGACTATGGCCATACTGGAGTACCGACTCGAATGATTTTAGTCGAACGAACCGACCCCAGTAGTTTTTCTTTAATTATTCTATCGGTGTCTTATTGCCGTACCGCTAATGTTACTGGAACGCAAGCACACCAACACCGGTTGTCAAACGGTGATGGGGTACAAACATAGACACACACACACACACACACACACACACATATATATATATATATATATATATATATATAATAATATTATTAGGGACAAAATCCAAAATTACAGGTAAAAAACTCAATAAAAATCAATTTATAAAGAATTAAAATTAAATTGAGCCTTATAGATAAAGTATATATAAAATATATATAGTTTTAGGGAAAATAACCAATTTTCAAGAACTCATCGATGAAAATCCACTATCACATCCTTTCTAGATGGAATGGGGATATCCTTCAAAGATGAATTCCTATATATGAAACCATTTTTTCAGTTTCCGTCTAACAAATTTACTCAAAGGCTTTGGTGGGCACGAGGCTATAGTAGAAGTCACTTGCCTAATGATTAACATGATCAGTAGTTTTCACTTTGAAGGAACAAAAAGATAAAGAGAATTTTCGTGGATTTGAACTCGAAAAACGAAATTAAAATGCAGCAGTCCATTGCCCTACGAAAGTAATACATTCACGGAAGATTCAGCCTGACGCGAAATTCCGTAATGCGAAACAAGTATTCCTATTGATTTTCATGTTATAAAGTGAGATGCATTCGAATGAATTTTTTAGTGGGGAAAAGCAACTCATTCAGTTCTATACATAAAAATAACAACTTGTAAACATACAAAATATAATACGTATGCATAAAAAACATTTGCAGAGAAATGAGTTAGGAAATAAGCTAGGCTAGCAATTTCGTGGTAGGAATAAGTCGATTACCAGTTTAACACTGGTGTTCAACTGGTACTTATTTTATCAACCCGAAAGGATGAAAGGCAAAGTCGACCCCGGCAGTATTTGAATTCAGAACGTAAGGACAGACGAAATGCCGAAAAGCATTTTTGTTCGGCGCGCTGACGATTTTGCCAGCTCGACGCTCTAACAAGTTCGGAAACAATCCTTTCTACTATCGGCACAAGGCCTGAAATTTTGGCAGGGGAGGGGAAAGCTAGTCGATTATATTGACCTCAGTATTCGACTACTATTTATTTTATCAACAGCGAAAGGATGAAAGGCAAAGTCAACCTCAGCGGAATTTCAAATCAGAACGTAAAGACAGACGATATGCGGCTAAGCATTTTGTCCTCCGTGCTAACGATTTTGGCAACTTGTTGCGTCTGTTATTTATAATCAAAATAATCCTCTGCATATTTATAATACTAAACGTGGATCCTTCTGTTTGGCTCACACTTTTCACTTCCTTTAATTTTGCTCCAATTGATTTCAAGTTTGCTCTATTGATATAGTTTTGTATTCTAATTACAGAAATGAGGTTCAGTTTTGCCATAAATTTATAAATAAAAATTTAATAGCTTTTAAATTTTGAAATTGGTGCTTGATTCCATAGTAGCAAGCCAAGGTGCAGTCTGCTTGTCACTGCACGGATGTTGATTACAATAGCTGTGTTCGTGAAATATGTGCTTAGAACCTGCCCCACAACCCATTCAGATTGGCGGTCCTGAGACGATTGTTGAGAGAGACGAAACAATTTTCTCAAGACTTAAATAGTTCCGAGGAGGAATTCTACATGAGCACTGGAGTGTGTCGCCAAACCAGCCATGTTTGTCTTTAAGCGATGCCATGTCGGAATCGTGACACACAGGAGGAATGCATACGTTAGTTTGATTCTACCAGGAATCACAATTTTCAGTAACTTGGAGAGGACCTACTCTCACATTCCTGAAATTGATGGTAATAATTTTCACCATAGAACAGTGAACAAGTTCATTATGTTTATTAACTCGAAAGATGGAACCCACACGCAAAAAATGTAAAGCAACTGGACACCGGTAAAAGGAAGTAATAAACGACGTTGTGGCTCTTACTGTTCTGTGGTTGACTCGTACTTTCGTTGTAAGCACCGCATGTAATTTTTATGTTTATATTCTTCGCTGTGTGATAAGAAGCTTGTTTCCCAACTACACAGTTCCAAGTTCAGTCTCACTGCGTGGCTCCTTGGGTAAGTGTATTCTACTATAGCCTTGGTTCTACCAAAGCTTTGTGAATGGATTTGGTAGGTGGAAACTGAAAGACGCCCGTCGTGTGTGCGTGTGTGTGTGAGTGTGTGTGTATCTTTTTGTCTGTATTGTGCCACCGCTTGGTAACTGGTGCTGGTGTGTTTGCGTCCCCGTAACATAGCGGTTCGGCAAAGAGACGGATAGAATAAGCACAAGGCTTAAATATTAAGCTCTGGGCGGTTGATTCATTCGACTAAAAATTCAAAGTGGTGCCCCAGCATGACCGCAGTTTGATGACTGAAACAGGCAGAAGATAAAAATATATAAAATCAAGTTTATCTGAATAGATTTTCCATAGGATTCAGAACCAGCAAAAACATATTGCGCCCAACGTGGGGCTCGAACCCACGACCCCGAGATTAAGAGTCTCGTGCTCTACCGACTGAGCTAGCCGGGCCGATCAGTTTCTTTTATTCACTGATAATTACTTTCTTTATTACAAGTTCATAGAACTGAAGTGCTCACTAGAATAGCTGTCAATAATGACGGCGGTTGTTTTACTAAACGCTCTGATGATTACAACATTTCATCTTCGATTTTTCCAGTCGGAGGTATTTTCCAAAATGTGCATGGAATTTGTTAATGAGAGTATGAGGATGTAAATTAGATTAGATTTCGAAGTTGTATAACTTGACATCCTGAACAAGATTCATCTTGAACACTAACAATTATTTCTGTAAGATTGTGATTTTAATAAGGTATTTTCTTTATTCTATTTATTTATTTACTTACTTACTTATTTATTTATTTTCGCTCACTGCATTAACTATCTTACTAAACTTTGTGATGATTGCAAAAGTTTGTCTTCAATATGTAAATATTCGATGATATTGAAGATACACTGGGATACACTGATTATTGACTCGAAATGGTGACAAACAGTTAAGTTAAAACCGCTTAATATTTGTGTATGTGGTATAACCTTAAACAAGTGATAAATTCATACCACAGAATATCATTTAATCTCTCACCTTGATATTTCTAGGAAACAGTTTATTCCCCCACTTATTAGTTTAAGTTGCTTATTTTACGAAGCCCATAAGGTTGTTTTCGGCGGGATTTGTCCTCAGATTATAAAGAGCATCAAGTAGTATTGCAACGCATTTCCCGAAGCCATAAAAACTCTGCCAAGGAACCAACTCTTCATTTCTAACATAGACACAAGATCTGACGTCTGGGGAAACACAGAAGTAGATTAAATGGATCCTATTATTTGACTGGTATTAAATTTTATCGACCATAAATGTTTCAATCGATTGAAATAGTGATAATCCACCGCTTGAGGGGTTCTTAACGAAATCTGTGACATTAGCGAAATATCATATATAATGCGGTTACCTAAAGAACAACAACGTTATTCACGATTACCCAGTAAATTAAACGAACTGAGGAACCGATTTCATATTTTCATTAGGAATTAATAACACTAATTACAAAATAGTTGAAATTAGTTTTTAAATAATTATTAAATAATATATAAGTATTATCAAATAATATATTAATGTAAAATAGCTAGCAAAATGTTCTTTTTATTAAAAAAAAAAGAAAAATGCATTTCGCCCAACGTGGGGCTCGAACCCACGACCCCGAGATTAAGAGTCTCGTGCTCTACCGACTGAGCTAGCCGGGCTGCCGATGTATTTACGACATAATAATCTTGAAGTTTATGACAATGTAATAGACCTGAAAGTGGATTTTATCTTTTATCTTTCACTTGTTTCAGTTATTAGACTATGGCCATACTGGAGTACCGCCTCGGATGATTTTAGTCGAACGAACCGGCCCCAGTAGTTTTTCTTTAATTATTCTATCGGTGTCTTATTGCCGTACCGCTAATGTTACTGGAACGCAAGCACACCAACACCGGTTGTCAAACGGTGATGGGGTACAAACATAGACACACACACACACACACACACACACACACACACACATACATATATATATATATATATATATATATATATATATATATATATATATATATATATATATGAGACCATTTTTTCAGTTTCCGTCTAACAAATTTACTCAAAGGCTTTGGTGGGCACGAGTCTATGGTAGAAGTCACTTGCCTAATGATTAACATGATCAGTAGTTTTCACTTTGAAGGAACAAAAAGATAAAGAGAATTTTCGTGGATTTGAACTCGAAAAACGAAATTAAAATGCAGCAGTCCATTGCCCTACGAAAGTAATACATTCACGGAAGATTCAGCCTGACGCGAAATTCCGTAATGCGAAACAAGTATTCCTATTGATTTTCATGTTATAAAGTGAGATGCATTCGAATGAATTTTTTAGTGGGGAAAAGCAACTCATTCAGTTCTATACATAAAAATAACAACTTGTAAACATACAAAATATAATACGTATGCATAAAAAACATTTGCAGAGAAATGAGTTAGGAAATAAGCTAGGCTAGCAATTTCGTGGTAGGAATAAGTCGATTACCAGTTGAACACTGGTGTTCAACTGGTACTTATTTTATCAACCCGAAAGGATGAAAGGCAAAGTCGACCTCGGCAGTATTTGAATTCAGAACGTAAGGACAGACGAAATGCCGAAAAGCATTTTTGTTCGGCGCGCTGACGATTTTGCCAGCTCGACGCTCTAACAAGTTCGGAAACAATCCTTTCTACTATCGGCACAAGGCCTGAAATTTTGGCAGGGGAGGGGAAAGCTAGTCGATTATATTGACCTCAGTATTCGACTACTATTTATTTTATCAACAGCGAAAGGATGAAAGGCAAAGTCAACCTCAGCGGAATTTCAAATCAGAACGTAAAGACAGACGATATGCGGCTAAGCATTTTGTCCTCCGTGCTAACGATTTTGGCAACTTGTTGCGTCTGTTATTTATAATCAAAATAATCCTCTGCATATTTATAATACTAAACGTGGATCCTTCTGTTTGGCTCACACTTTTCACTTCCTTTAATTTTGCTCCAATTGATTTCAAGTTTGCTCTATTGATATAGTTTTGTATTCTAATTACAGAAATGAGGTTCAGTTTTGCCATAAATTTATAAATAAAAATTTAATAGCTTTTAAATTTTGAAATTGGTGCTTGATTCCATAGTAGCAAGCCAAGGTGCAGTCTGCTTGTCACTGCACGGATGTTGATTACAATAGCTGTGTTCGTGAAATATGTGCATAGAACCTGCCCCACAACCCATTCAGATTGGCGGTCCTGAGAAGATTGTTGAGAGAGACGAAACAATTTTCTCAAGACTTAAATAGTTCCGAGGAGGAATTCTACATGAGCACTGGAGTGTGTCGCCAAACCAACCATGTTTGTCTTTAAGCGATGCCATGTCGGAATCGTGACACACAGGAGGAATGCATACGTTAGTTTGATTCTACCAGGAATCACAATTTTCAGTAACTTGGAGAGGATCTACTCTCACATTCCTGAAATTGATGGTAATAATTTTCACCGTAGAACAGTGAACAAGTTCATTATGTTTATTAACTCGAAAGATGGAACCCACACGCAAAAAATGTAAAGCAACTGGACACCGGTAAAAGGAAGTAATAAACGACGTTGTGGCTCTTACTGTTCTGTGGTTGACTCGTACTTTCGTTGTAAGCACCGCATGTAATTTTTATGTTTATATTCTTCGCTGTGTGATAAGAAGCTTGTTTCCCAACTACACAGTTCCAAGTTCAGTCTCACTGCGTGGCTCCTTGGGTAAGTGTCTTCTACTATAGCCTTGGTTCTACCAAAGCTTTGTGAATGGATTTGGTAGGTGGAAACTGAAAGACGCCCGTCGTGTGTGCGTGTGTGTGTGTGAGTATCTTATTGTCTGTATTGTGCCACCGCTTGGTAACTGGTGCTGGTGTGTTTGCGTCCCCGTAACATAGCGGTTCGGCAAAGAGACGGATAGAATAAGCACAAGGCTTAAATATTAAGCTCTGGGCGGTTGATTCATTCGACTAAAAATTCAAAGTGGTGCCCCGGCATGACCGCAGTTTGATGACTGAAACAGGCAGAAGATAAAAATATATAAAATCAAGTTTATCTGAATAGATTTTCCATAGGATTCAGAACCAGCAAAAACATATTGCGCCCAATGTGTGGCTCGAACCCACGACCCCGAAATTAAGAGTCTCGTGTTCTACCGACTGAGCTAGCCGGGCCGATCAGTTTCTTTTATTCACTGATAATTACTTTCTTTATTACAAGTTCATAGAACTGAAGTGCTCACTAGAATAGCTGTCAATAATGACGGCGGTTGTTTTACTAAACGCTCTGATGATTACAACATTTCATCTTCGATTTTTCCAGTCGGAGGTATTTTCCAAAATGTGCATGGAATTTGTTAATGAGAGTATGAGGATGTAAATTAGATTAGATTTCGAAGTTGTATAACTTGACATCCTGAACAAGATTCATCTTGAACACTAACAATTATTTCTGTAAGATTGTGATTTTAATAAGGTATTTTCTTTATTCTATTTATTTATTTACTTACTTACTTATTTATTTATTTTCGTTCACTGCATTAACTATCTTACTAAACTTTGTGATGATTGCAAAAGTTTGTCTTCAATATGTAAATATTCGATGGTATTGAAGATACACTGGGATACACTGATTACTGACTCGAAATGGTGACAAACAGTTAAGTTAAAACCGCTTAATATTTGTGTATGTGGTATAACCTTAAACAAGTGATAAATTCATACCACAGAATATCATTTAATCTCTCACCTTGATATTTCTAGGAAACAGTTTATTCCCCCACTTATTAGTTTAAGTTGCTTATTTTACGAAGCCCATAAGGTTGTTTTCGGCGGGATTTGTCCTCAGATTATAAAGAGCATCAAGTAATATTGCAACGCATTTCCCGAAGCCATAAAAACTCTGCCAAGGAACCAACTCTTCATTTCTAACATAGACACAAGATCTGACGTCTGGGGAAACACAGAAGTAGATTAAATGGATCCTATTATTTGACTGGTATTAAATTTTATCGACCATAAATGTTCAATCGATTGAAATAATGATAATCCACCGCTTGAGGGGTTCTTAACGAAATCTGTGACATTAGCGAAATATCATATATAATGCGGTTACCTAAAGAACAACAACGTTATTCACGATTACCCAGTAAATTAAACGAACTGAGGAACCGATTTCATATTTTTATTAGGAATTAATAACACTAATTACAAAATAGTTAAAATTTGTTTTTAAATAATTATTAAATAATATATAAGTATTTCAAATAATATATTAATGTAAAATAGCTAGCAAAATGTTCTTTTTATTAAAAAAAAAAAGAAAAATGCATTTCGCCCAACGTGGGGCTCGAACCCACGACCCCGAGATTAAGAGTCTCGTGCTCTACCGACTGAGCTAGCCGGGCTGCCGATGTATTTACGACATAATAATTTTGAAGTTTATGACAATGTAATAGAACTGAAAGTGGATTTTATCTTTTATCTTTCACTTGTTTCAGTTATTAGACTATGGCCATACTGGAGTACCGCCTCGAATGATTTTAGTCGAACGAACCGACCCCAGTAGTTTTTCTTTAATTATTCTATCGGTGTCTTATTGCCGTACCGCTAATGTTACTGGAACGCAAGCACACCAACACCGGTTGTCAAACGGTGATGGGGTACAAACATAGACACACACACACACACACACACACACACACACACACACACATATAAATATATATATATATATATATAATAATATTATTAGGGACAAAATCCAAAATTACAGGTAAAAAACTCAATTAAAATCAATTTATAAAGAATTAAAATTAAATTGAGCCTTATAGATAAAGTATATATAAAATATATATAGTTTTAGGGAAAATAACCAATTTTCAAGAACTCATCGATGAAAATCCACTATCACATCCTTTCTAGATGGAATGGGGATATCCTTCAAAGATGAATTCCTATATATGAAACCATTTTTTCAGTTTCCGTCTAACAAATTTACTCAAAGGCTTTGGTGGGCACGAGGCTATAGTAGAAGTCACTTGCCTAATGATTAACATGATCAGTAGTTTTCACTTTGAAGGAACAAAAAGATAAAGAGAATTTTCGTGGATTTGAACTCGAAAAACGAAATTAAAATGCAGCAGTCCATTGCCCTACGAAAGTAATACATTCACGGAAGATTCAGCCTGACGCGAAATTCCGTAATGCGAAACAAGTATTCCTATTGATTTTCATGTTATAAAGTGAGATGCATTCGAATGAATTTTTTAGTGGGGAAAAGCAACTCATTCAGTTCTATACATAAAAATAACAACTTGTAAACATACAAAATATAATACGTATGCATAAAAAACATTTGCAGAGAAATGAGTTAGGAAATAAGCTAGGCTAGCAATTTCGTGGTAGGAATAAGTCGATTACCAGTTTAACACTGGTGTTCAACTGGTACTTATTTTATCAACCCGAAAGGATGAAAGGCAAAGTCGACCTCGGCAGTATTTGAATTCAGAACGTAAGGACAGACGAAATGCCGAAAAGCATTTTTGTTCGGCGCGCTGACGATTTTGCCAGCTCGACGCTCTAACAAGTTCGGAAACAATCCTTTCTACTATCGGCACAAGGCCTGAAATTTTGGCAGGGGAGGGGAAAGCTAGTCGATTATATTGACCTCAGTATTCGACTACTATTTATTTTATCAACAGCGAAAGGATGAAAGGCAAAGTCAACCTCAGCGGAATTTCAAATCAGAACGTAAAGACAGACGATATGCGGCTAAGCATTTTGTCCTCCGTGCTAACGATTTTGGCAACTTGTTGCCTCTGTTATTTATAATCAAAATAATCCTCTGCATATTTATAATACTAAACGTGGATCCTTCTGTTTGGCTCACACTTTTCACTTCCTTTAATTTTGCTCCAATTGATTTCAAGTTTGCTCTATTGATATAGTTTTGTATTCTAATTACGGAAATGAGGTTCAGTTTTGCCATAAATTTATAAATAAAAATTTAATAGCTTTTAAATTTTGAAATTGGTGCTTGATTCCATAGTAGCAAGCCAAGGTGCAGTCTGCTTGTCACTGCACGGATGTTGATTACAATAGCTGTGTTCGTGAAATATGTGCTTAGAACCTGCCCCACAACCCATTCAGATTGGCGGTCCTGAGAAGATTGTTGAGAGAGACGAAACAATTTTCTCAAGACTTAAATAGTTCCGAGGAGGAATTCTACATGAGCACTGGAGTGTGTCGCCAAACCAGCTATGTTTGTCTTTAAGCGATGCCATGTCGGAATCGTGACACACAGGAGGAATGCATACGTTAGTTTGATTCTACCAGGAATCACAATTTTCAGTAACTTGGAGAGGACCTACTCTCACATTCCTGAAATTGATGGTAATAATTTTCACCATAGAACAGTGAACAAGTTCATTATGTTTATTAACTCGAAAGATGGAACCCACACGCAAAAAATGTAAAGCAACTGGACACCGATAAAAGGAAGTAATAAACGACGTTGTGGCTCTTACTGTTCTGTGGTTGACTCGTACTTTCGTTGTAAGCACCGCATGTAATTTTTATGTTTATATTCTTCGCTGTGCGATAAGAAGCTTGTTTCCCAACTACACAGTTCCAAGTTCAGTCTCACTGCGTGGCTCCTTGGGTAAGTGTATTCTACTATAGCATTGGTTCTACCAAAGCTTTGTGAATGGATTTGGTAGGTGGAAACTGAAAGACGCCCGTCGTGTGTGCGTGTGTGTGTGAGTGTGTGTGTATCTTTTTGTCTGTATTGTGCCACCGCTTGGTAACTGGTGCTGGTGTGTTTGCGTCCCCGTAACATAGCGGTTCGGCAAAGAGACGGATAGAATAAGCACAAGGCTTAAATATTAAGCTCTGGGCGGTTGATTCATTCGACTAAAAATTCAAAGTGGTGCCCCAGCATGACCGCAGTTTGATGACTGAAACAGGCAGAAGATAAAAATATATAAAATCAAGTTTATCTGAATAGATTTTCCATAGGATTCAGAACCAGCAAAAACATATTGCGCCCAACGTGGGGCTCGAACCCACGACCCCGAGATTAAGAGTCTCGTGCTCTACCGACTGAGCTAGCCGGGCCGATCAGTTTCTTTCATTCACTGATAATTACTTTCTTTATTACAAGTTCATAGAACTGAAGTGCTCACTAGAATAGCTGTCAATAATGACGGCGGTTGTTTTACTAAACGCTCTGATGATTACAACATTTCATCTTCGATTTTTCCAGTCGGAGGTATTTTCCAAAATGTGCATGGAATTTGTTAATGAGAGTATGAGGATGTAAATTAGATTAGATTTCGAAGTTGTATAACTTGACATCCTGAACAAGATTCATCTTGAACACTAACAATTATTTCTGTAAGATTGTGATTTTAATAAGGTATTTTCTTTATTCTATTTATTTATTTACTTACTTACTTATTTATTTATTTTCGCTCACTGCATTAACTATCTTACTAAACTTTGTGATGATTGCAAAAGTTTGTCTTCAATATGTAAATATTCGATGATATTGAAGATACACTGGGATACACTGATTATTGACTCGAAATGGTGACAAACAGTTAAGTTAAAACCGCTTAATATTTGTGTATGTGGTATAACCTTAAACAAGTGATAAATTCATACCACAGAATATCATTTAATCTCTCATCTTGATATTTCTAGGAAACAGTTTATTCCCCCACTTATTAGTTTAAGTTGCTTATTTTACGAAGCCCATAAGGTTGTTTTCGGCGGGATTTGTCCTCAGATTATAAAGAGCATCAAGTAATATTGCAACGCATTTCCCGAAGCCATAAAAACTCTGCCAAGGAACCAACTCTTCATTTCTAACATAGACACAAGATCTGACGTCTGGGGAAACACAGAAGTAGATTAAATGGATCCTATTATTTGACTGGTATTAAATTTTATCGACCATAAATGTTTCAATCGATTGAAATAGTGATAATCCACCGCTTGAGGGGTTCTTAACGAAATCTGTGACATTAGCGAAATATCATATATAATGCGGTTACCTAAAGAACAACAACGTTATTCACGATTACCCAGTAAATTAAACGAACTGAGGAACCGATTTCATATTTTCATTAGGAATTAATAACACTAATTACAAAATAGTTGAAATTAGTTTTTAAATAATTATTAAATAATATATAAGTATTATCAAATAATATATTAATGTAAAATAGCTAGCAAAATGTTCTTTTTATTAAAAAAAAAAGAAAAATGCATTTCGCCCAACGTGGGGCTCGAACCCACGACCCCGAGATTAAGAGTCTCGTGCTCTGCCGACTGAGCTAGCCGGGCTGCCGATGTATTTACGACATAATAATCTTGAAGTTTATGACAATGTAATAGACCTGAAAGTGGATTTTATCTTTTATCTTTCACTTGTTTCAGTTATTAGACTATGGCCATACTGGAGTACCGCCTCGGATGATTTTAGTCGAACGAACCGGCCCCAGTAGTTTTTCTTTAATTATTCTATCGGTGTCTTATTGCCGTACCGCTAATGTTACTGGAACGCAAGCACACCAACACCGGTTGTCAAACGGTGATGGGGTACAAACATAGACACACACACACACACACACACACACACACACACACACACACACATACATATATATATATATATATATATATATATATATATATATATATATATATATATATATATATATGAGACCATTTTTTCAGTTTCCGTCTAACAAATTTACTCAAAGGCTTTGGTGGGCACGAGTCTATGGTAGAAGTCACTTGCCTAATGATTAACATGATCAGTAGTTTTCACTTTGAAGGAACAAAAAGATAAAGAGAATTTTCGTGGATTTGAACTCGAAAAACGAAATTAAAATGCAGCAGTCCATTGCCCTACGAAAGTAATACATTCACGGAAGATTCAGCCTGACGCGAAATTCCGTAATGCGAAACAAGTATTCCTATTGATTTTCATGTTATAAAGTGAGATGCATTCGAATGAATTTTTTAGTGGGGAAAAGCAACTCATTCAGTTCTATACATAAAAATAACAACTTGTAAACATACAAAATATAATACGTATGCATAAAAAACATTTGCAGAGAAATGAGTTAGGAAATAAGCTAGGCTAGCAATTTCGTGGTAGGAATAAGTCGATTACCAGTTGAACACTGGTGTTCAACTGGTACTTATTTTATCAACCCGAAAGGATGAAAGGCAAAGTCGACCTCGGCAGTATTTGAATTCAGAACGTAAGGACAGACGAAATGCCGAAAAGCATTTTTGTTCGGCGCGCTGACGATTTTGCCAGCTCGACGCTCTAACAAGTTCGGAAACAATCCTTTCTACTATCGGCACAAGGCCTGAAATTTTGGCAGGGGAGGGGAAAGCTAGTCGATTATATTGACCTCAGTATTCGACTACTATTTATTTTATCAACAGCGAAAGGATGAAAGGCAAAGTCAACCTCAGCGGAATTTCAAATCAGAACGTAAAGACAGACGATATGCCGCTAAGCATTTTGTCCTCCGTGCTAACGATTTTGGCAACTTTTTGCCTCTGTTATTTATAATCAAAATAATCCTCTGCATATTTATAATACTAAACGTGGATCCTTCTGTTTGGCTCACACTTTTCACTTCCTTTAATTTTGCTCCAATTGATTTCAAGTTTGCTCTATTGATATAGTTTTGTATTCTAATTACAGAAATGAGGTTCAGTTTTGCCATAAATTTATAAATAAAAATTTAATAGCTTTTAAATTTTGAAATTGGTGCTTGATTCCATAGTAGCAAGCCAAGGTGCAGTCTACTTGTCACTGCACGGATGTTGATTACAATAGCTGTGTTCGTGAAATATGTGCTTAAAACCTGCCCCACAACCCATTCAGATTGGCGGTCCTGAGAAGATTGTTGAGAGAGACGAAACAATTTTCTCAAGACTTAAATAGTTCCGAGGAGGAATTCTACATGAGCACTGGAGTGTGTCGCCAAACCAGCCATGTTTGTCTTTAAGCGATGCCATGTCGGAATCGTGACACACAGGAGGAATGCATACGTTAGTTTGATTCTACCAGGAATCACAATTTTCAGTAACTTGGAGAGGACCTACTCTCACATTCCTGAAATTGATGGTAATAATTTTCACCATAGAACAGTGAACAAGTTCATTATGTTTATTAACTCGAAAGATGGAACCCACACGCAAAAAATGTAAAGCAACTGGACACCGGTAAAAGGAAGTAATAAACGACGTTGTGGCTCTTACTGTTCTGTGGTTGACTCGTACTTTCGTTGTAAGCACCGCATGTAATTTTTATGTTTATATTCTTCGCTGTGTGATAAGAAGCTTGTTTCCCAACTACACAGTTCCAAGTTCAGTCTCACTGCGTGGCTCCTTGGGTAAGTGTCTTCTACTATAGCCTTGGTTCTACCAAAGCTTTGTGAATGGATTTGGTAGGTGGAAACTGAAAGACGCCCGTCGTGTGTGCGTGTGTGTGTGTGAGTGTGTGTGCATCTTATTGTCTGTATTGTGCCACCGCTTGGTAACTGGTGCTGGTGTGTTTGCGTCCCCGTAACATAGCGGTTCGGCAAAGAGACGGATAGAATAAGCACAAGGCTTAAATATTAAGCTCTGGGCGGTTGATTCATTCGACTAAAAATTCAAAGTGGTGCCCCGGCATGACCGCAGTTTGATGACTGAAACAGGCAGAAGATAAAAATATATAAAATCAAGTTTATTTGAATAGATTTTCCATAGGATTCAGAACCAGCAAAAACATATTGCGCCCAACGTGGGGCTCGAACCCACGACCCCGAGATTAAGAGTCTCGTGCTCTACCGACTGAGCTAGCCGGGCCGATCAGTTTCTTTTGTTCACTGATAATTACTTTCTTTATCACAAGTTCATAGAACTGAAGTGCTCACTAGAATAGCTGTCAATAATGACGGCGGTTGTTTTACTAAACGCTCTGATGATTACAACATTTCATCTTCGATTTTTCCAGTCGGAAGTATTTTCCAAAATGTGCATGGAATTTGTTAATGAGAGTATGAGGATGTAAATTAGATTAGATTTCGAAGTTGTATAACTTGACATCCTGAACAAGATTCATCTTGAACACTAACAATTATTTCTGTAAGATTGTGATTTTAATAAGGTATTTTCTTTATTCTATTTATTTATTTACTTACTTACTTATTTATTTATTTTCGCTCACTGCATTAACTATCTTACTAAACTTTGTGATGATTGCAAAAGTTTGTCTTCAATATGTAAATATTCGATGATATTGAAGATACACTGGGATACACTGATTATTGACTCGAAATGGTGACAAACAGTTAAGTTAAAACCGCTTAATATTTGTGTATGTGGTATAACCTTAAACAAGTGATAAATTCATACCACAGAATATCATTTAATCTCTCACCTTGATATTTCTAGGAAACAGTTTATTCCCCCACTTATTAGTTTAAGTTGCTTATTTTACGAAGCCCATAAGGTTGTTTTCGGCGGGATTTGTCCTCAGATTATAAAGAGCATCAAGTAATATTGCAACGCATTTCCCAAAGCCATAAAAACTCTGCCAAGGAACCAACTCTTCATTTCTAACATAGACACAAGATCTGACGTCTGGGGAAACACAGAAGTAGATTAAATGGATCCTATTATTTGACTGGTATTAAATTTTATCGACCATAAATGTTTCAATCGATTGAAATAGTGATAATCCACCGCTTGAGGGGTTCTTAACGAAATCTGTGACATTAGCGAAATATCATATATAATGCGGTTACCTAAAGAACAACAACGTTATTCACGATTACCCAGTAAATTAAACGAACTGAGGAACCGATTTCATATTTTCATTAGGAATTAATAACACTAATTACAAAATAGTTGAAATTAGTTTTTAAATAATTATTAAATAATATACAAGTATTATCAAATAATATATTAATGTAAAATAGCTAGCAAAATGTTCTTTTTATTAAAAAAAAAAGAAAAATGCATTTCGCCCAACGTGGGGCTCGAACCCACGACCCCGAGATTAAGAGTCTCGTGCTCTACCGACTGAGCTAGCCGGGCTGCCGATGTATTTACGACATAATAATTTTGAAGTTTATGACAATGTAATAGACCTGAAAGTGGATTTTATCTTTTATCGTTCACTTGTTTCAGTTACTAGACTATGGCCATACTGGAGTACCGCCTCGAATGATTTTAGTCGAACGAACCGGCCCCAGTAGTTTTTTTTTAATTATTCTATCGGTGTCTTATTGCCGTACCGCTAATGTTACTGGAACGCAAGCACACCAACACCGGTTGTCAAACGGTGTTGGGGTACAAACATAGACACACACACACACACACACACACACACACACACACATAGATATATATATATATATATATATATATATATATATATATATATATATATATATATATATATATATATATATATGAGACCATTTTTTCAGTTTCCGTCTAACAAATTTACTCAAAGGCTTTGGTGGGCACGAGGCTATAGTAGAAGTCACTTGCCTAATGATTAACATGATCAGTAGTTTTCACTTTGAAGGAACAAAAAGATAAAGAGAATTTTCGTGGATTTGAACTCGAAAAACGAAATTAAAATGCAGCAGTCCATTGCCCTACGAAAGTAATACATTCACGGAAGATTCAGCCTGACGCGAAATTCCGTAATGCGAAACAAGTATTCCTATTGATTTTCATGTTATAAAGTGAGATGCATTCGAATGAATTTTTTAGTGGGGAAAAGCAACTCATTCAGTTCTATACATAAAAATAACAACTTGTAAACATACAAAATATAATACGTATGCATAAAAAACATTTGCAGAGAAATGAGTTAGGAAATAAGCTAGGCTAGCAATTTCGTGGTAGGAATAAGTCGATTACCAGTTGAACACTGGTGTTCAACTGGTACTTATTTTATCAACCCGAAAGGATGAAAGGCAAAGTCGACCTCGGCAGTATTTGAATTCAGAACGTAAGGACAGACGAAATGCCGAAAAGCATTTTTGTTCGGCGCGCTGACGATTTTGCCAGCTCGACGCTCTAACAAGTTCGGAAACAATCCTTTCTACTATCGGCACAAGGCCTGAAATTTTGGCAGGGGAGGGGAAAGCTAGTCGATTATATTGACCTCAGTATTCGACTACTATTTATTTTATCAACAGCGAAAGGATGAAAGGCAAAGTCAACCTCAGCGGAATTTCAAATCAGAACGTAAAGACAGACGATATGCCGCTAAGCATTTTGTCCTCCGTGCTAACGATTTTGGCAACTTTTTGCCTCTGTTATTTATAATCAAAATAATCCTCTGCATATTTATAATACTAAACGTGGATCCTTCTGTTTGGCTCACACTTTTCACTTCCTTTAATTTTGCTCCAATTGATTTCAAGTTTGCTCTATTGATATAGTTTTGTATTCTAATTACGGAAATGAGGTTCAGTTTTGCCATAAATTTATAAATAAAAATTTAATAGCTTTTAAATTTTGAAATTGGTGCTTGATTCCATAGTAGCAAGCCAAGGTGCAGTCTGCTTGTCACTGCACGGATGTTGATTACAATAGCTGTGTTCGTGAAATATGTGCTTAGAACCTGCCCCACAACCCATTCAGATTGGCGGTCCTGAGAAGATTGTTGAGAGAGACGAAACAATTTTCTCAAGACTTAAATAGTTCCGAGGAGGAATTCTACATGAGCACTGGAGTGTGTCGCCAAACCAGCCATGTTTGTCTTTAAGCGATGCCATGTCGGAATCGTGACACACAGGAGGAATGCATACGTTAGTTTGATTCTACCAGGAATCACAATTTTCAGTAACTTGGAGAGGACCTACTCTCACATTCCTGAAATTGATGGTAATAATTTTCACCATAGAACAGTGAACAAGTTCATTATGTTTATTAACTCGAAAGATGGAACCCACACGCAAAAAATGTAAAGCAACTGGACACCGGTAAAAGGAAGTAATAAACGACGTTGTGGCTCTTACTGTTCTGTGGTTGACTCGTACTTTCGTTGTAAGCACCGCATGTAATTTTTATGTTTATATTCTTCGCTGTGTGATAAGAAGCTTGTTTCCCAACTACACAGTTCCAAGTTCAGTCTCACTGCGTGGCTCCTTGGGTAAGTGTATTCTACTATAGCCTTGGTTCTACCAAAGCTTTGTGAATGGATTTGGTAGGTGGAAACTGAAAGACGCCCGTCGTGTGTGCGTGTGTGTGTGTGAGTGTGTGTGCATCTTATTGTCTGTATTGTGCCACCGCTTGGTAACTGGTGCTGGTGTGTTTGCGTCCCCGTAACATAGCGGTTCGGCAAAGAGACGGATAGAATAAGCACAAGGCTTAAATATTAAGCTCTGGGCGGTTGATTCATTCGACTAAAAATTCAAAGTGGTGCCCCGGCATGACCGCAGTTTGATGACTGAAACAGGCAGAAGATAAAAATATATAAAATCAAGTTTATCTGAATAGATTTTCCATAGGATTCAGAACCAGCAAAAACATATTGCGCCCAACGTGGGGCTCGAACCCACGACCCCGAGATTAAGAGTCTCGTGCTCTACCGACTGAGCTAGCCGGGCCGATCAGTTTCTTTTATTCACTGATAATTACTTTCTTTATTACAAGTTCATAGAACTGAAGTGCTCACTAGAATAGCTGTCAATAATGACGGCGGTTGTTTTACTAAACGCTCTGATGATTACAACATTTCATCTTCGATTTTTCCAGTCGGAAGTATTTTCCAAAATGTGCATGGAATTTGTTAATGAGAGTATGAGGATGTAAATTAGATTAGATTTCGAAGTTGTATAACTTGACATCCTGAACAAGATTCATCTTGAACACTAACAATTATTTCTGTAAGATTGTGATTTTAATAAGGTATTTTCTTTATTCTATTTATTTATTTACTTACTTACTTATTTATTTATTTTCGCTCACTGCATTAACTATCTTACTAAACTTTGTGATGATTGCAAAAGTTTGTCTTCAATATGTAAATATTCGATGATATTGAAGATACACTGGGATACACTGATTATTGACTCGAAATGGTGACAAACAGTTAAGTTAAAACCGCTTAATATTTGTGTATGTGGTATAACCTTAAACAAGTGATAAATTCATACCACAGAATATCATTTAATCTCTCACCTTGATATTTCTAGGAAACAGTTTATTCCCCCACTTATTAGTTTAAGTTGCTTATTTTACGAAGCCCATAAGGTTGTTTTCGGCGGGATTTGTCCTCAGATTATAAAGAGCATCAAGTAATATTGCAACGCATTTCCCAAAGCCATAAAATCTCTGCCAAGGAACCAACTCTTCATTTCTAACATAGACACAAGATCTGACGTCTGGGGAAACACAGAAGTAGATTAAATGGATCCTATTATTTGACTGGTATTAAATTTTATCGACCATAAATGTTTCAATCGATTGAAATAGTGATAATCCACCGCTTGAGGGGTTCTTAACGAAATCTGTGACATTAGCGAAATATCATATATAATGCGGTTACCTAAAGAACAACAACGTTATTCACGATTACCCAGTAAATTAAACGAACTGAGGAACCGATTTCATATTTTCATTAGGAATTAATAACACTAATTACAAAATAGTTGAAATTAGTTTTTAAATAATTATTAAATAATATACAAGTATTATCAAATAATATATTAATGTAAAATAGCTAGCAAAATGTTCTTTTTATTAAAAAAAAAAGAAAAATGCATTTCGCCCAACGTGGGGCTCGAACCCACGACCCCGAGATTAAGAGTCCCGTGCTCTACCGACTGAGCTAGCCGGGCTGCCGATGTATTTACGACATCATAATTTTGAAGTTTATGACAATGTAATAGACCTGAAAGTGGATTTTATCTTTTATCGTTCACTTGTTTCAGTTACTAGACTATGGCCATACTGGAGTACCGCCTCGAATGATTTTAGTCGAACGAACCGGCCCCAGTAGTTTTTTTTTAATTATTCTATCGGTGTCTTATTGCCGTACCGCTAATGTTACTGGAACGCAAGCACACCAACACCGGTTGTCAAACGGTGATGGGGTACAAACATAGACACACACACACACACACACACACACACACACACACACACACATAGATATATATATATATATATATATATATATATATATATATATATATATATATATATATATATATATATATATATATATATATATATATATATGAGACCATTTTTTCAGTTTCCGTCTAACAAATTTACTCAAAGGCTTTGGTGGGCACGAGTCTATGGTAGAAGTCACTTGCCTAATGATTAACATGATCAGTAGTTTTCACTTTGAAGGAACAAAAAGATAAAGAGAATTTTCGTGGATTTGAACTCGAAAAACGAAATTAAAATGCAGCAGTCCATTGCCCTACGAAAGTAATACATTCACGGAAGATTCAGCCTGACGCGAAATTCCGTAATGCGAAACAAGTATTCCTATTGATTTTCATGTTATAAAGTGAGATGCATTCGAATGAATTTTTTAGTGGGGAAAAGCAACTCATTCAGTTCTATACATAAAAATAACAACTTGTAAACATACAAAATATAATACGTATGCATAAAAAACATTTGCAGAGAAATGAGTTAGGAAATAAGCTAGGCTAGCAATTTCGTGGTAGGAATAAGTCGATTACCAGTTGAACACTGGTGTTCAACTGGTACTTATTTTATCAACCCGAAAGGATGAAAGGCAAAGTCGACCTCGGCAGTATTTGAATTCAGAACGTAAGGACAGACGAAATGCCGAAAAGCATTTTTGTTCGGCGCGCTGACGATTTTGCCAGCTCGACGCTCTAACAAGTTCGGAAACAATCCTTTCTACTATCGGCACAAGGCCTGAAATTTTGGCAGGGGAGGGGAAAGCTAGTCGATTATATTGACCTCAGTATTCGACTACTATTTATTTTATCAACAGCGAAAGGATGAAAGGCAAAGTCAACCTCAGCGGAATTTCAAATCAGAACGTAAAGACAGACGATATGCGGCTAAGCATTTTGTCCTCCGTGCTAACGATTTTGGCAACTTGTTGCCTCTGTTATTTATAATCAAAATAATCCTCTGCATATTTATAATACTAAACGTGGATCCTTCTGTTTGGCTCACACTTTTCACTTCCTTTAATTTTGCTCCAATTGATTTCAAGTTTGCTCTATTGATATAGTTTTGTATTCTAATTACGGAAATGAGGTTCAGTTTTGCCATAAATTTATAAATAAAAATTTAATAGCTTTTAAATTTTGAAATTGGTGCTTGATTCCATAGTAGCAAGCCAAGGTGCAGTCTACTTGTCACTGCACGGATGTTGATTACAATAGCTGTGTTCGTGAAATATGTGCTTAAAACCTGCCCCACAACCCATTCAGATTGGCGGTCCTGAGAAGATTGTTGAGAGAGACGAAACAATTTTCTCAAGACTTAAATAGTTCCGAGGAGGAATTCTACATGAGCACTGGAGTGTGTCGCCAAACCAGCCATGTTTGTCTTTAAGCGATGCCATGTCGGAATCGTGACACACAGGAGGAATGCATACGTTAGTTTGATTCTACCAGGAATCACAATTTTCAGTAACTTGGAGAGGACCTACTCTCACATTCCTGAAATTGATGGTAATAATTTTCACCATAGAACAGTGAACAAGTTCATTATGTTTATTAACTCGAAAGATGGAACCCACACGCAAAAAATGTAAAGCAACTGGACACCGGTAAAAGGAAGTAATAAACGACGTTGTGGCTCTTACTGTTCTGTGGTTGACTCGTACTTTCGTTGTAAGCACCGCATGTAATTTTTATGTTTATATTCTTCGCTGTGTGATAAGAAGCTTGTTTCCCAACTACACAGTTCCAAGTTCAGTCTCACTGCGTGGCTCCTTGGGTAAGTGTCTTCTACTATAGCCTTGGTTCTACCAAAGCTTTGTGAATGGATTTGGTAGGTGGAAACTGAAAGACGCCCGTCGTGTGTGCGTGTGTGTGTGTGAGTGTGTGTGCATCTTATTGTCTGTATTGTGCCACCGCTTGGTAACTGGTGCTGGTGTGTTTGCGTCCCCGTAACATAGCGGTTCGGCAAAGAGACGGATAGAATAAGCACAAGGCTTAAATATTAAGCTCTGGGCGGTTGATTCATTCGACTAAAAATTCAAAGTGGTGCCCCGGCATGACCGCAGTTTGATGACTGAAACAGGCAGAAGATAAAAATATATAAAATCAAGTTTATTTGAATAGATTTTCCATAGGATTCAGAACCAGCAAAAACATATTGCGCCCAACGTGGGGCTCGAACCCACGACCCCGAGATTAAGAGTCTCGTGCTCTACCGACTGAGCTAGCCGGGCCGATCAGTTTCTTTTATTCACTGATAATTACTTTCTTTATCACAAGTTCATAGAACTGAAGTGCTCACTAGAATAGCTGTCAATAATGACGGCGGTTGTTTTACTAAACGCTCTGATGATTACAACATTTCATCTTCGATTTTTCCAGTCGGAAGTATTTTCCAAAATGTGCATGGAATTTGTTAATGAGAGTATGAGGATGTAAATTAGATTAGATTTCGAAGTTGTATAACTTGACATCCTGAACAAGATTCATCTTGAACACTAACAATTATTTCTGTAAGATTGTGATTTTAATAAGGTATTTTCTTTATTCTATTTATTTATTTACTTACTTACTTATTTATTTATTTTCGCTCACTGCATTAACTATCTTACTAAACTTTGTGATGATTGCAAAAGTTTGTCTTCAATATGTAAATATTCGATGATATTGAAGATACACTGGGATACACTGATTATTGACTCGAAATGGTGACAAACAGTTAAGTTAAAACCGCTTAATATTTGTGTATGTGGTATAACCTTAAGCAAGTGATAAATTCATACCACAGAATATCATTTAATCTCTCACCTTGATATTTCTAGGAAACAGTTTATTCCCCCACTTATTAGTTTAAGTTGCTTATTTTACGAAGCCCATAAGGTTGTTTTCGGCGGGATTTGTCCTCAGATTATAAAGAGCATCAAGTAATATTGCAACGCATTTCCCAAAGCCATAAAAACTCTGCCAAGGAACCAACTCTTCATTTCTAACATAGACACAAGATCTGACGTCTGGGGAAACACAGAAGTAGATTAAATGGATCCTATTATTTGACTGGTATTAAATTTTATCGACCATAAATGTTTCAATCGATTGAAATAGTGATAATCCACCGCTTGAGGGGTTCTTAACGAAATCTGTGACATTAGCGAAATATCATATATAATGCGGTTACCTAAAGAACAACAACGTTATTCACGATTACCCAGTAAATTAAACGAACTGAGGAACCGATTTCATATTTTCATTAGGAATTAATAACACTAATTACAAAATAGTTGAAATTAGTTTTTAAATAATTATTAAATAATATACAAGTATTATCAAATAATATATTAATGTAAAATAGCTAGCAAAATGTTCTTTTTATTAAAAAAAAAAGAAAAATGCATTTCGCCCAACGTGGGGCTCGAACCCACGACCCCGAGATTAAGAGTCTCGTGCTCTACCGACTGAGCTAGCCGGGCTGCCGATGTATTTACGACATAATAATTTTGAAGTTTATGACAATGTAATAGACCTGAAAGTGGATTTTATCTTTTATCGTTCACTTGTTTCAGTTACTAGACTATGGCCATACTGGAGTACCGCCTCGAATGATTTTAGTCGAACGAACCGGCCCCAGTAGTTTTTTTTTAATTATTCTATCGGTGTCTTATTGCCGTACCGCTAATGTTACTGGAACGCAAGCACACCAACACCGGTTGTCAAACGGTGATGGGGTACAAACATAGACACACACACACACACACACACACACACACACACACATAGATATATATATATATATATATATATATATATATATATATATATATATATATATATATATATATATATATATATATATATATATGAGACCATTTTTTCAGTTTCCGTCTAACAAATTTACTCAAAGGCTTTGGTGGGCACGAGGCTATAGTAGAAGTCACTTGCCTAATGATTAACATGATCAGTAGTTTTCACTTTGAAGGAACAAAAAGATAAAGAGAATTTTCGTGGATTTGAACTCGAAAAACGAAATTAAAATGCAGCAGTCCATTGCCCTACGAAAGTAATACATTCACGGAAGATTCAGCCTGACGCGAAATTCCGTAATGCGAAACAAGTATTCCTATTGATTTTCATGTTATAAAGTGAGATGCATTCGAATGAATTTTTTAGTGGGGAAAAGCAACTCATTCAGTTCTATACATAAAAATAACAACTTGTAAACATACAAAATATAATACGTATGCATAAAAAACATTTGCAGAGAAATGAGTTAGGAAATAAGCTAGGCTAGCAATTTCGTGGTAGGAATAAGTCGATTACCAGTTGAACACTGGTGTTCAACTGGTACTTATTTTATCAACCCGAAAGGATGAAAGGCAAAGTCGACCTCGGCAGTATTTGAATTCAGAACGTAAGGACAGACGAAATGCCGAAAAGCATTTTTGTTCGGCGCGCTGACGATTTTGCCAGCTCGACGCTCTAACAAGTTCGGAAACAATCCTTTCTACTATCGGCACAAGGCCTGAAATTTTGGCAGGGGAGGGGAAAGCTAGTCGATTATATTGACCTCAGTATTCGACTACTATTTATTTTATCAACAGCGAAAGGATGAAAGGCAAAGTCAACCTCAGCGGAATTTCAAATCAGAACGTAAAGACAGACGATATGCGGCTAAGCATTTTGTCCTCCGTGCTAACGATTTTGGCAACTTTTTGCCTCTGTTATTTATAATCAAAATAATCCTCTGCATATTTATAATACTAAACGTGGATCCTTCTGTTTGGCTCACACTTTTCACTTCCTTTAATTTTGCTCCAATTGATTTCAAGTTTGCTCTATTGATATAGTTTTGTATTCTAATTACGGAAATGAGGTTCAGTTTTGCCATAAATTTATAAATAAAAATTTAATAGCTTTTAAATTTTGAAATTGGTGCTTGATTCCATAGTAGCAAGCCAAGGTGCAGTCTGCTTGTCACTGCACGGATGTTGATTACAATAGCTGTGTTCGTGAAATATGTGCTTAGAACCTGCCCCACAACCCATTCAGATTGGCGGTCCTGAGAAGATTGTTGAGAGAGACGAAACAATTTTCTCAAGACTTAAATAGTTCCGAGGAGGAATTCTACATGAGCACTGGAGTGTGTCGCCAAACCAGCCATGTTTGTCTTTAAGCGATGCCATGTCGGAATCGTGACACACAGGAGGAATGCATACGTTAGTTTGATTCTACCAGGAATCACAATTTTCAGTAACTTGGAGAGGACCTACTCTCACATTCCTGAAATTGATGGTAATAATTTTCACCATAGAACAGTGAACAAGTTCATTATGTTTATTAACTCGAAAGATGGAACCCACACGCAAAAAATGTAAAGCAACTGGACACCGGTAAAAGGAAGTAATAAACGACGTTGTGGCTCTTACTGTTCTGTGGTTGACTCGTACTTTCGTTGTAAGCACCGCATGTAATTTTTATGTTTATATTCTTCGCTGTGTGATAAGAAGCTTGTTTCCCAACTACACAGTTCCAAGTTCAGTCTCACTGCGTGGCTCCTTGGGTAAGTGTATTCTACTATAGCCTTGGTTCTACCAAAGCTTTGTGAATGGATTTGGTAGGTGGAAACTGAAAGACGCCCGTCGTGTGTGCGTGTGTGTGTGTGAGTGTGTGTGCATCTTATTGTCTGTATTGTGCCACCGCTTGGTAACTGGTGCTGGTGTGTTTGCGTCCCCGTAACATAGCGGTTCGGCAAAGAGACGGATAGAATAAGCACAAGGCTTAAATATTAAGCTCTGGGCGGTTGATTCATTCGACTAAAAATTCAAAGTGGTGCCCCGGCATGACCGCAGTTTGATGACTGAAACAGGCAGAAGATAAAAATATATAAAATCAAGTTTATCTGAATAGATTTTCCATAGGATTCAGAACCAGCAAAAACATATTGCGCCCAACGTGGGGCTCGAACCCACGACCCCGAGATTAAGAGTCTCGTGCTCTACCGACTGAGCTAGCCGGGCCGATCAGTTTCTTTTATTCACTGATAATTACTTTCTTTATTACAAGTTCATAGAACTGAAGTGCTCACTAGAATAGCTGTCAATAATGACGGCGGTTGTTTTACTAAACGCTCTGATGATTACAACATTTCATCTTCGATTTTTCCAGTCGGAAGTATTTTCCAAAATGTGCATAGAATTTGTTAATGAGAGTATGAGGATGTAAATTAGATTAGATTTCGAAGTTGTATAACTTGACATCCTGAACAAGATTCATCTTGAACACTAACAATTATTTCTGTAAGATTGTGATTTTAATAAGGTATTTTCTTTATTCTATTTATTTATTTACTTACTTACTTATTTATTTATTTTCGCTCACTGCATTAACTATCTTACTAAACTTTGTGATGATTGCAAAAGTTTGTCTTCAATATGTAAATATTCGATGATATTGAAGATACACTGGGATACACTGATTATTGACTCGAAATGGTGACAAACAGTTAAGTTAAAACCGCTTAATATTTGTGTATGTGGTATAACCTTAAACAAGTGATAAATTCATACCACAGAATATCATTTAATCTCTCACCTTGATATTTCTAGGAAACAGTTTATTCCCCCACTTATTAGTTTAAGTTGCTTATTTTACGAAGCCCATAAGGTTGTTTTCGGCGGGATTTGTCCTCAGATTATAAAGAGCATCAAGTAATATTGCAACGCATTTCCCAAAGCCATAAAAACTCTGCCAAGGAACCAACTCTTCATTTCTAACATAGACACAAGATCTGACGTCTGGGGAAACACAGAAGTAGATTAAATGGATCCTATTATTTGACTGGTATTAAATTTTATCGACCATAAATGTTTCAATCGATTGAAATAGTGATAATCCACCGCTTGAGGGGTTCTTAACGAAATCTGTGACATTAGCGAAATATCATATATAATGCGGTTACCTAAAGAACAACAACGTTATTCACGATTACCCAGTAAATTAAACGAACTGAGGAACCGATTTCATATTTTCATTAGGAATTAATAACACTAATTACAAAATAGTTGAAATTAGTTTTTAAATAATTATTAAATAATATACAAGTATTATCAAATAATATATTAATGTAAAATAGCTAGCAAAATGTTCTTTTTATTAAAAAAAAAAGAAAAATGCATTTCGCCCAACGTGGGGCTCGAACCCACGACCCCGAGATTAAGAGTCTCGTGCTCTACCGACTGAGCTAGCCGGGCTGCCGATGTATTTACGACATAATAATTTTGAAGTTTATGACAATGTAATAGACCTGAAAGTGGATTTTATCTTTTATCGTTCACTTGTTTCAGTTACTAGACTATGGCCATACTGGAGTACCGCCTCGAATGATTTTAGTCGAACGAACCGGCCCCAGTAGTTTTTTTTTAATTATTCTATCGGTGTCTTATTGCCGTACCGCTAATGTTACTGGAACGCAAGCACACCAACACCGGTTGTCAAACGGTGATGGGGTACAAACATAGACACACACACACACACACACACACACACACACACACATAGATATATATATATATATATATATATATATATATATATATATATATATATATATATGAGACCATTTTTTCAGTTTCCGTCTAACAAATTTACTCAAAGGCTTTGGTGGGCACGAGGCTATAGTAGAAGTCACTTGCCTAATGATTAACATGATCAGTAGTTTTCACTTTGAAGGAACAAAAAGATAAAGAGAATTTTCGTGGATTTGAACTCGAAAAACGAAATTAAAATGCAGCAGTCCATTGCCCTACGAAAGTAATACATTCACGGAAGATTCAGCCTGACGCGAAATTCCGTAATGCGAAACAAGTATTCCTATTGATTTTCATGTTATAAAGTGAGATGCATTCGAATGAATTTTTTAGTGGGGAAAAGCAACTCATTCAGTTCTATACATAAAAATAACAACTTGTAAACATACAAAATATAATACGTATGCATAAAAAACATTTGCAGAGAAATGAGTTAGGAAATAAGCTAGGCTAGCAATTTCGTGGTAGGAATAAGTCGATTACCAGTTGAACACTGGTGTTCAACTGGTACTTATTTTATCAACCCGAAAGGATGAAAGGCAAAGTCGACCTCGGCAGTATTTGAATTCAGAACGTAAGGACAGACGAAATGCCGAAAAGCATTTTTGTTCGGCGCGCTGACGATTTTGCCAGCTCGACGCTCTAACAAGTTCGGAAACAATCCTTTCTACTATCGGCACAAGGCCTGAAATTTTGGCAGGGGAGGGGAAAGCTAGTCGATTATATTGACCTCAGTATTCGACTACTATTTATTTTATCAACAGCGAAAGGATGAAAGGCAAAGTCAACCTCAGCGGAATTTCAAATCAGAACGTAAAGACAGACGATATGCCGCTAAGCATTTTGTCCTCCGTGCTAACGATTTTGGCAACTTTTTGCCTCTGTTATTTATAATCAAAATAATCCTCTGCATATTTATAATACTAAACGTGGATCCTTCTGTTTGGCTCACACTTTTCACTTCCTTTAATTTTGCTCCAATTGATTTCAAGTTTGCTCTATTGATATAGTTTTGTATTCTAATTACGGAAATGAGGTTCAGTTTTGCCATAAATTTATAAATAAAAATTTAATAGCTTTTAAATTTTGAAATTGGTGCTTGATTCCATAGTAGCAAGCCAAGGTGCAGTCTGCTTGTCACTGCACGGATGTTGATTACAATAGCTGTGTTCGTGAAATATGTGCTTAGAACCTGCCCCACAACCCATTCAGATTGGCGGTCCTGAGAAGATTGTTGAGAGAGACGAAACAATTTTCTCAAGACTTAAATAGTTCCGAGGAGGAATTCTACATGAGCACTGGAGTGTGTCGCCAAACCAGCCATGTTTGTCTTTAAGCGATGCCATGTCGGAATCGTGACACACAGGAGGAATGCATACGTTAGTTTGATTCTACCAGGAATCACAATTTTCAGTAACTTGGAGAGGACCTACTCTCACATTCCTGAAATTGATGGTAATAATTTTCACCATAGAACAGTGAACAAGTTCATTATGTTTATTAACTCGAAAGATGGAACCCACACGCAAAAAATGTAAAGCAACTGGACACCGGTAAAAGGAAGTAATAAACGACGTTGTGGCTCTTACTGTTCTGTGGTTGACTCGTACTTTCGTTGTAAGCACCGCATGTAATTTTTATGTTTATATTCTTCGCTGTGTGATAAGAAGCTTGTTTCCCAACTACACAGTTCCAAGTTCAGTCTCACTGCGTGGCTCCTTGGGTAAGTGTATTCTACTATAGCCTTGGTTCTACCAAAGCTTTGTGAATGGATTTGGTAGGTGGAAACTGAAAGACGCCCGTCGTGTGTGCGTGTGTGTGTGTGAGTGTGTGTGCATCTTATTGTCTGTATTGTGCCACCGCTTGGTAACTGGTGCTGGTGTGTTTGCGTCCCCGTAACATAGCGGTTCGGCAAAGAGACGGATAGAATAAGCACAAGGCTTAAATATTAAGCTCTGGGCGGTTGATTCATTCGACTAAAAATTCAAAGTGGTGCCCCGGCATGACCGCAGTTTGATGACTGAAACAGGCAGAAGATAAAAATATATAAAATCAAGTTTATCTGAATAGATTTTCCATAGGATTCAGAACCAGCAAAAACATATTGCGCCCAACGTGGGGCTCGAACCCACGACCCCGAGATTAAGAGTCTCGTGCTCTACCGACTGAGCTAGCCGGGCCGATCAGTTTCTTTTATTCACTGATAATTACTTTCTTTATTACAAGTTCATAGAACTGAAGTGCTCACTAGAATAGCTGTCAATAATGACGGCGGTTGTTTTACTAAACGCTCTGATGATTACAACATTTCATCTTCGATTTTTCCAGTCGGAAGTATTTTCCAAAATGTGCATGGAATTTGTTAATGAGAGTATGAGGATGTAAATTAGATTAGATTTCGAAGTTGTATAACTTGACATCCTGAACAAGATTCATCTTGAACACTAACAATTATTTCTGTAAGATTGTGATTTTAATAAGGTATTTTCTTTATTCTATTTATTTATTTACTTACTTACTTATTTATTTATTTTCGCTCACTGCATTAACTATCTTACTAAACTTTGTGATGATTGCAAAAGTTTGTCTTCAATATGTAAATATTCGATGATATTGAAGATACACTGGGATACACTGATTATTGACTCGAAATGGTGACAAACAGTTAAGTTAAAACCGCTTAATATTTGTGTATGTGGTATAACCTTAAGCAAGTGATAAATTCATACCACAGAATATCATTTAATCTCTCACCTTGATATTTCTAGGAAACAGTTTATTCCCCCACTTATTAGTTTAAGTTGCTTATTTTACGAAGCCCATAAGGTTGTTTTCGGCGGGATTTGTCCTCAGATTATAAAGAGCATCAAGTAATATTGCAACGCATTTCCCAAAGCCATAAAAACTCTGCCAAGGAACCAACTCTTCATTTCTAACATAGACACAAGATCTGACGTCTGGGGAAACACAGAAGTAGATTAAATGGATCCTATTATTTGACTGGTATTAAATTTTATCGACCATAAATGTTTCAATCGATTGAAATAGTGATAATCCACCGCTTGAGGGGTTCTTAACGAAATCTGTGACATTAGCGAAATATCATATATAATGCGGTTACCTAAAGAACAACAACGTTATTCACGATTACCCAGTAAATTAAACGAACTGAGGAACCGATTTCATATTTTCATTAGGAATTAATAACACTAATTACAAAATAGTTGAAATTAGTTTTTAAATAATTATTAAATAATATACAAGTATTATCAAATAATATATTAATGTAAAATAGCTAGCAAAATGTTCTTTTTATTAAAAAAAAAAGAAAAATGCATTTCGCCCAACGTGGGGCTCGAACCCACGACCCCGAGATTAAGAGTCTCGTGCTCTACCGACTGAGCTAGCCGGGCTGCCGATGTATTTACGACATAATAATTTTGAAGTTTATGACAATGTAATAGACCTGAAAGTGGATTTTATCTTTTATCGTTCACTTGTTTCAGTTACTAGACTATGGCCATACTGGAGTACCGCCTCGAATGATTTTAGTCGAACGAACCGGCCCCAGTAGTTTTTTTTTAATTATTCTATCGGTGTCTTATTGCCGTACCGCTAATGTTACTGGAACGCAAGCACACCAACACCGGTTGTCAAACGGTGATGGGGTACAAACATAGACACACACACACACACACACACACACACACACACACATAGATATATATATATATATATATATATATATATATATATATATATATATATATATATGAGACCATTTTTTCAGTTTCCGTCTAACAAATTTACTCAAAGGCTTTGGTGGGCACGAGGCTATAGTAGAAGTCACTTGCCTAATGATTAACATGATCAGTAGTTTTCACTTTGAAGGAACAAAAAGATAAAGAGAATTTTCGTGGATTTGAACTCGAAAAACGAAATTAAAATGCAGCAGTCCATTGCCCTACGAAAGTAATACATTCACGGAAGATTCAGCCTGACGCGAAATTCCGTAATGCGAAACAAGTATTCCTATTGATTTTCATGTTATAAAGTGAGATGCATTCGAATGAATTTTTTAGTGGGGAAAAGCAACTCATTCAGTTCTATACATAAAAATAACAACTTGTAAACATACAAAATATAATACGTATGCATAAAAAACATTTGCAGAGAAATGAGTTAGGAAATAAGCTAGGCTAGCAATTTCGTGGTAGGAATAAGTCGATTACCAGTTGAACACTGGTGTTCAACTGGTACTTATTTTATCAACCCGAAAGGATGAAAGGCAAAGTCGACCTCGGCAGTATTTGAATTCAGAACGTAAGGACAGACGAAATGCCGAAAAGCATTTTTGTTCGGCGCGCTGACGATTTTGCCAGCTCGACGCTCTAACAAGTTCGGAAACAATCCTTTCTACTATCGGCACAAGGCCTGAAATTTTGGCAGGGGAGGGGAAAGCTAGTCGATTATATTGACCTCAGTATTCGACTACTATTTATTTTATCAACAGCGAAAGGATGAAAGGCAAAGTCAACCTCAGCGGAATTTCAAATCAGAACGTAAAGACAGACGATATGCCGCTAAGCATTTTGTCCTCCGTGCTAACGATTTTGGCAACTTTTTGCCTCTGTTATTTATAATCAAAATAATCCTCTGCATATTTATAATACTAAACGTGGATCCTTCTGTTTGGCTCACACTTTTCACTTCCTTTAATTTTGCTCCAATTGATTTCAAGTTTGCTCTATTGATATAGTTTTGTATTCTAATTACGGAAATGAGGTTCAGTTTTGCCATAAATTTATAAATAAAAATTTAATAGCTTTTAAATTTTGAAATTGGTGCTTGATTCCATAGTAGCAAGCCAAGGTGCAGTCTGCTTGTCACTGCACGGATGTTGATTACAATAGCTGTGTTCGTGAAATATGTGCTTAGAACCTGCCCCACAACCCATTCAGATTGGCGGTCCTGAGAAGATTGTTGAGAGAGACGAAACAATTTTCTCAAGACTTAAATAGTTCCGAGGAGGAATTCTACATGAGCACTGGAGTGTGTCGCCAAACCAGCCATGTTTGTCTTTAAGCGATGCCATGTCGGAATCGTGACACACAGGAGGAATGCATACGTTAGTTTGATTCTACCAGGAATCACAATTTTCAGTAACTTGGAGAGGACCTACTCTCACATTCCTGAAATTGATGGTAATAATTTTCACCATAGAACAGTGAACAAGTTCATTATGTTTATTAACTCGAAAGATGGAACCCACACGCAAAAAATGTAAAGCAACTGGACACCGGTAAAAGGAAGTAATAAACGACGTTGTGGCTCTTACTGTTCTGTGGTTGACTCGTACTTTCGTTGTAAGCACCGCATGTAATTTTTATGTTTATATTCTTCGCTGTGTGATAAGAAGCTTGTTTCCCAACTACACAGTTCCAAGTTCAGTCTCACTGCGTGGCTCCTTGGGTAAGTGTATTCTACTATAGCCTTGGTTCTACCAAAGCTTTGTGAATGGATTTGGTAGGTGGAAACTGAAAGACGCCCGTCGTGTGTGCGTGTGTGTGTGTGAGTGTGTGTGCATCTTATTGTCTGTATTGTGCCACCGCTTGGTAACTGGTGCTGGTGTGTTTGCGTCCCCGTAACATAGCGGTTCGGCAAAGAGACGGATAGAATAAGCACAAGGCTTAAATATTAAGCTCTGGGCGGTTGATTCATTCGACTAAAAATTCAAAGTGGTGCCCCGGCATGACCGCAGTTTGATGACTGAAACAGGCAGAAGATAAAAATATATAAAATCAAGTTTATCTGAATAGATTTTCCATAGGATTCAGAACCAGCAAAAACATATTGCGCCCAACGTGGGGCTCGAACCCACGACCCCGAGATTAAGAGTCTCGTGCTCTACCGACTGAGCTAGCCGGGCCGATCAGTTTCTTTTATTCACTGATAATTACTTTCTTTATTACAAGTTCATAGAACTGAAGTGCTCACTAGAATAGCTGTCAATAATGACGGCGGTTGTTTTACTAAACGCTCTGATGATTACAACATTTCATCTTCGATTTTTCCAGTCGGAAGTATTTTCCAAAATGTGCATAGAATTTGTTAATGAGAGTATGAGGATGTAAATTAGATTAGATTTCGAAGTTGTATAACTTGACATCCTGAACAAGATTCATCTTGAACACTAACAATTATTTCTGTAAGATTGTGATTTTAATAAGGTATTTTCTTTATTCTATTTATTTATTTACTTACTTACTTATTTATTTATTTTCGCTCACTGCATTAACTATCTTACTAAACTTTGTGATGATTGCAAAAGTTTGTCTTCAATATGTAAATATTCGATGATATTGAAGATACACTGGGATACACTGATTATTGACTCGAAATGGTGACAAACAGTTAAGTTAAAACCGCTTAATATTTGTGTATGTGGTATAACCTTAAACAAGTGATAAATTCATACCACAGAATATCATTTAATCTCTCACCTTGATATTTCTAGGAAACAGTTTATTCCCCCACTTATTAGTTTAAGTTGCTTATTTTACGAAGCCCATAAGGTTGTTTTCGGCGGGATTTGTCCTCAGATTATAAAGAGCATCAAGTAATATTGCAACGCATTTCCCAAAGCCATAAAAACTCTGCCAAGGAACCAACTCTTCATTTCTAACATAGACACAAGATCTGACGTCTGGGGAAACACAGAAGTAGATTAAATGGATCCTATTATTTGACTGGTATTAAATTTTATCGACCATAAATGTTTCAATCGATTGAAATAGTGATAATCCACCGCTTGAGGGGTTCTTAACGAAATCTGTGACATTAGCGAAATATCATATATAATGCGGTTACCTAAAGAACAACAACGTTATTCACGATTACCCAGTAAATTAAACGAACTGAGGAACCGATTTCATATTTTCATTAGGAATTAATAACACTAATTACAAAATAGTTGAAATTAGTTTTTAAATAATTATTAAATAATATACAAGTATTATCAAATAATATATTAATGTAAAATAGCTAGCAAAATGTTCTTTTTATTAAAAAAAAAAGAAAAATGCATTTCGCCCAACGTGGGGCTCGAACCCACGACCCCGAGATTAAGAGTCTCGTGCTCTACCGACTGAGCTAGCCGGGCTGCCGATGTATTTACGACATAATAATTTTGAAGTTTATGACAATGTAATAGACCTGAAAGTGGATTTTATCTTTTATCGTTCACTTGTTTCAGTTACTAGACTATGGCCATACTGGAGTACCGCCTCGAATGATTTTAGTCGAACGAACCGGCCCCAGTAGTTTTTTTTTAATTATTCTATCGGTGTCTTATTGCCGTACCGCTAATGTTACTGGAACGCAAGCACACCAACACCGGTTGTCAAACGGTGATGGGGTACAAACATAGACACACACACACACACACACACACACACACACACACATAGATATATATATATATATATATATATATATATATATATATATATATATATATATATATATATATATATATATATATATATGAGACCATTTTTTCAGTTTCCGTCTAACAAATTTACTCAAAGGCTTTGGTGGGCACGAGGCTATAGTAGAAGTCACTTGCCTAATGATTAACATGATCAGTAGTTTTCACTTTGAAGGAACAAAAAGATAAAGAGAATTTTCGTGGATTTGAACTCGAAAAACGAAATTAAAATGCAGCAGTCCATTGCCCTACGAAAGTAATACATTCACGGAAGATTCAGCCTGACGCGAAATTCCGTAATGCGAAACAAGTATTCCTATTGATTTTCATGTTATAAAGTGAGATGCATTCGAATGAATTTTTTAGTGGGGAAAAGCAACTCATTCAGTTCTATACATAAAAATAACAACTTGTAAACATACAAAATATAATACGTATGCATAAAAAACATTTGCAGAGAAATGAGTTAGGAAATAAGCTAGGCTAGCAATTTCGTGGTAGGAATAAGTCGATTACCAGTTGAACACTGGTGTTCAACTGGTACTTATTTTATCAACCCGAAAGGATGAAAGGCAAAGTCGACCTCGGCAGTATTTGAATTCAGAACGTAAGGACAGACGAAATGCCGAAAAGCATTTTTGTTCGGCGCGCTGACGATTTTGCCAGCTCGACGCTCTAACAAGTTCGGAAACAATCCTTTCTACTATCGGCACAAGGCCTGAAATTTTGGCAGGGGAGGGGAAAGCTAGTCGATTATATTGACCTCAGTATTCGACTACTATTTATTTTATCAACAGCGAAAGGATGAAAGGCAAAGTCAACCTCAGCGGAATTTCAAATCAGAACGTAAAGACAGACGATATGCGGCTAAGCATTTTGTCCTCCGTGCTAACGATTTTGGCAACTTTTTGCCTCTGTTATTTATAATCAAAATAATCCTCTGCATATTTATAATACTAAACGTGGATCCTTCTGTTTGGCTCACACTTTTCACTTCCTTTAATTTTGCTCCAATTGATTTCAAGTTTGCTCTATTGATATAGTTTTGTATTCTAATTACGGAAATGAGGTTCAGTTTTGCCATAAATTTATAAATAAAAATTTAATAGCTTTTAAATTTTGAAATTGGTGCTTGATTCCATAGTAGCAAGCCAAGGTGCAGTCTGCTTGTCACTGCACGGATGTTGATTACAATAGCTGTGTTCGTGAAATATGTGCTTAGAACCTGCCCCACAACCCATTCAGATTGGCGGTCCTGAGAAGATTGTTGAGAGAGACGAAACAATTTTCTCAAGACTTAAATAGTTCCGAGGAGGAATTCTACATGAGCACTGGAGTGTGTCGCCAAACCAGCCATGTTTGTCTTTAAGCGATGCCATGTCGGAATCGTGACACACAGGAGGAATGCATACGTTAGTTTGATTCTACCAGGAATCACAATTTTCAGTAACTTGGAGAGGACCTACTCTCACATTCCTGAAATTGATGGTAATAATTTTCACCATAGAACAGTGAACAAGTTCATTATGTTTATTAACTCGAAAGATGGAACCCACACGCAAAAAATGTAAAGCAACTGGACACCGGTAAAAGGAAGTAATAAACGACGTTGTGGCTCTTACTGTTCTGTGGTTGACTCGTACTTTCGTTGTAAGCACCGCATGTAATTTTTATGTTTATATTCTTCGCTGTGTGATAAGAAGCTTGTTTCCCAACTACACAGTTCCAAGTTCAGTCTCACTGCGTGGCTCCTTGGGTAAGTGTATTCTACTATAGCCTTGGTTCTACCAAAGCTTTGTGAATGGATTTGGTAGGTGGAAACTGAAAGACGCCCGTCGTGTGTGCGTGTGTGTGTGTGAGTGTGTGTGCATCTTATTGTCTGTATTGTGCCACCGCTTGGTAACTGGTGCTGGTGTGTTTGCGTCCCCGTAACATAGCGGTTCGGCAAAGAGACGGATAGAATAAGCACAAGGCTTAAATATTAAGCTCTGGGCGGTTGATTCATTCGACTAAAAATTCAAAGTGGTGCCCCGGCATGACCGCAGTTTGATGACTGAAACAGGCAGAAGATAAAAATATATAAAATCAAGTTTATCTGAATAGATTTTCCATAGGATTCAGAACCAGCAAAAACATATTGCGCCCAACGTGGGGCTCGAACCCACGACCCCGAGATTAAGAGTCTCGTGCTCTACCGACTGAGCTAGCCGGGCCGATCAGTTTCTTTTATTCACTGATAATTACTTTCTTTATTACAAGTTCATAGAACTGAAGTGCTCACTAGAATAGCTGTCAATAATGACGGCGGTTGTTTTACTAAACGCTCTGATGATTACAACATTTCATCTTCGATTTTTCCAGTCGGAAGTATTTTCCAAAATGTGCATAGAATTTGTTAATGAGAGTATGAGGATGTAAATTAGATTAGATTTCGAAGTTGTATAACTTGACATCCTGAACAAGATTCATCTTGAACACTAACAATTATTTCTGTAAGATTGTGATTTTAATAAGGTATTTTCTTTATTCTATTTATTTATTTACTTACTTACTTATTTATTTATTTTCGCTCACTGCATTAACTATCTTACTAAACTTTGTGATGATTGCAAAAGTTTGTCTTCAATATGTAAATATTCGATGATATTGAAGATACACTGGGATACACTGATTATTGACTCGAAATGGTGACAAACAGTTAAGTTAAAACCGCTTAATATTTGTGTATGTGGTATAACCTTAAACAAGTGATAAATTCATACCACAGAATATCATTTAATCTCTCACCTTGATATTTCTAGGAAACAGTTTATTCCCCCACTTATTAGTTTAAGTTGCTTATTTTACGAAGCCCATAAGGTTGTTTTCGGCGGGATTTGTCCTCAGATTATAAAGAGCATCAAGTAATATTGCAACGCATTTCCCAAAGCCATAAAAACTCTGCCAAGGAACCAACTCTTCATTTCTAACATAGACACAAGATCTGACGTCTGGGGAAACACAGAAGTAGATTAAATGGATCCTATTATTTGACTGGTATTAAATTTTATCGACCATAAATGTTTCAATCGATTGAAATAGTGATAATCCACCGCTTGAGGGGTTCTTAACGAAATCTGTGACATTAGCGAAATATCATATATAATGCGGTTACCTAAAGAACAACAACGTTATTCACGATTACCCAGTAAATTAAACGAACTGAGGAACCGATTTCATATTTTCATTAGGAATTAATAACACTAATTACAAAATAGTTGAAATTAGTTTTTAAATAATTATTAAATAATATACAAGTATTATCAAATAATATATTAATGTAAAATAGCTAGCAAAATGTTCTTTTTATTAAAAAAAAAAGAAAAATGCATTTCGCCCAACGTGGGGCTCGAACCCACGACCCCGAGATTAAGAGTCTCGTGCTCTACCGACTGAGCTAGCCGGGCTGCCGATGTATTTACGACATAATAATTTTGAAGTTTATGACAATGTAATAGACCTGAAAGTGGATTTTATCTTTTATCGTTCACTTGTTTCAGTTACTAGACTATGGCCATACTGGAGTACCGCCTCGAATGATTTTAGTCGAACGAACCGGCCCCAGTAGTTTTTTTTTAATTATTCTATCGGTGTCTTATTGCCGTACCGCTAATGTTACTGGAACGCAAGCACACCAACACCGGTTGTCAAACGGTGATGGGGTACAAACATAGACACACACACACACACACACACACACACACACACACACACACACACACATAGATATATATATATATATATATATATATATATATATATATATATATATATATATGAGACCATTTTTTCAGTTTCCGTCTAACAAATTTACTCAAAGGCTTTGGTGGGCACGAGGCTATAGTAGAAGTCACTTGCCTAATGATTAACATGATCAGTAGTTTTCACTTTGAAGGAACAAAAAGATAAAGAGAATTTTCGTGGATTTGAACTCGAAAAACGAAATTAAAATGCAGCAGTCCATTGCCCTACGAAAGTAATACATTCACGGAAGATTCAGCCTGACGCGAAATTCCGTAATGCGAAACAAGTATTCCTATTGATTTTCATGTTATAAAGTGAGATGCATTCGAATGAATTTTTTAGTGGGGAAAAGCAACTCATTCAGTTCTATACATAAAAATAACAACTTGTAAACATACAAAATATAATACGTATGCATAAAAAACATTTGCAGAGAAATGAGTTAGGAAATAAGCTAGGCTAGCAATTTCGTGGTAGGAATAAGTCGATTACCAGTTGAACACTGGTGTTCAACTGGTACTTATTTTATCAACCCGAAAGGATGAAAGGCAAAGTCGACCTCGGCAGTATTTGAATTCAGAACGTAAGGACAGACGAAATGCCGAAAAGCATTTTTGTTCGGCGCGCTGACGATTTTGCCAGCTCGACGCTCTAACAAGTTCGGAAACAATCCTTTCTACTATCGGCACAAGGCCTGAAATTTTGGCAGGGGAGGGGAAAGCTAGTCGATTATATTGACCTCAGTATTCGACTACTATTTATTTTATCAACAGCGAAAGGATGAAAGGCAAAGTCAACCTCAGCGGAATTTCAAATCAGAACGTAAAGACAGACGATATGCCGCTAAGCATTTTGTCCTCCGTGCTAACGATTTTGGCAACTTTTTGCCTCTGTTATTTATAATCAAAATAATCCTCTGCATATTTATAATACTAAACGTGGATCCTTCTGTTTGGCTCACACTTTTCACTTCCTTTAATTTTGCTCCAATTGATTTCAAGTTTGCTCTATTGATATAGTTTTGTATTCTAATTACGGAAATGAGGTTCAGTTTTGCCATAAATTTATAAATAAAAATTTAATAGCTTTTAAATTTTGAAATTGGTGCTTGATTCCATAGTAGCAAGCCAAGGTGCAGTCTGCTTGTCACTGCACGGATGTTGATTACAATAGCTGTGTTCGTGAAATATGTGCTTAGAACCTGCCCCACAACCCATTCAGATTGGCGGTCCTGAGAAGATTGTTGAGAGAGACGAAACAATTTTCTCAAGACTTAAATAGTTCCGAGGAGGAATTCTACATGAGCACTGGAGTGTGTCGCCAAACCAGCCATGTTTGTCTTTAAGCGATGCCATGTCGGAATCGTGACACACAGGAGGAATGCATACGTTAGTTTGATTCTACCAGGAATCACAATTTTCAGTAACTTGGAGAGGACCTACTCTCACATTCCTGAAATTGATGGTAATAATTTTCACCATAGAACAGTGAACAAGTTCATTATGTTTATTAACTCGAAAGATGGAACCCACACGCAAAAAATGTAAAGCAACTGGACACCGGTAAAAGGAAGTAATAAACGACGTTGTGGCTCTTACTGTTCTGTGGTTGACTCGTACTTTCGTTGTAAGCACCGCATGTAATTTTTATGTTTATATTCTTCGCTGTGTGATAAGAAGCTTGTTTCCCAACTACACAGTTCCAAGTTCAGTCTCACTGCGTGGCTCCTTGGGTAAGTGTATTCTACTATAGCCTTGGTTCTACCAAAGCTTTGTGAATGGATTTGGTAGGTGGAAACTGAAAGACGCCCGTCGTGTGTGCGTGTGTGTGTGTGAGTGTGTGTGCATCTTATTGTCTGTATTGTGCCACCGCTTGGTAACTGGTGCTGGTGTGTTTGCGTCCCCGTAACATAGCGGTTCGGCAAAGAGACGGATAGAATAAGCACAAGGCTTAAATATTAAGCTCTGGGCGGTTGATTCATTCGACTAAAAATTCAAAGTGGTGCCCCGGCATGACCGCAGTTTGATGACTGAAACAGGCAGAAGATAAAAATATATAAAATCAAGTTTATCTGAATAGATTTTCCATAGGATTCAGAACCAGCAAAAACATATTGCGCCCAACGTGGGGCTCGAACCCACGACCCCGAGATTAAGAGTCTCGTGCTCTACCGACTGAGCTAGCCGGGCCGATCAGTTTCTTTTATTCACTGATAATTACTTTCTTTATTACAAGTTCATAGAACTGAAGTGCTCACTAGAATAGCTGTCAATAATGACGGCGGTTGTTTTACTAAACGCTCTGATGATTACAACATTTCATCTTCGATTTTTCCAGTCGGAAGTATTTTCCAAAATGTGCATAGAATTTGTTAATGAGAGTATGAGGATGTAAATTAGATTAGATTTCGAAGTTGTATAACTTGACATCCTGAACAAGATTCATCTTGAACACTAACAATTATTTCTGTAAGATTGTGATTTTAATAAGGTATTTTCTTTATTCTATTTATTTATTTACTTACTTACTTATTTATTTATTTTCGCTCACTGCATTAACTATCTTACTAAACTTTGTGATGATTGCAAAAGTTTGTCTTCAATATGTAAATATTCGATGATATTGAAGATACACTGGGATACACTGATTATTGACTCGAAATGGTGACAAACAGTTAAGTTAAAACCGCTTAATATTTGTGTATGTGGTATAACCTTAAACAAGTGATAAATTCATACCACAGAATATCATTTAATCTCTCACCTTGATATTTCTAGGAAACAGTTTATTCCCCCACTTATTAGTTTAAGTTGCTTATTTTACGAAGCCCATAAGGTTGTTTTCGGCGGGATTTGTCCTCAGATTATAAAGAGCATCAAGTAATATTGCAACGCATTTCCCAAAGCCATAAAAACTCTGCCAAGGAACCAACTCTTCATTTCTAACATAGACACAAGATCTGACGTCTGGGGAAACACAGAAGTAGATTAAATGGATCCTATTATTTGACTGGTATTAAATTTTATCGACCATAAATGTTTCAATCGATTGAAATAGTGATAATCCACCGCTTGAGGGGTTCTTAACGAAATCTGTGACATTAGCGAAATATCATATATAATGCGGTTACCTAAAGAACAACAACGTTATTCACGATTACCCAGTAAATTAAACGAACTGAGGAACCGATTTCATATTTTCATTAGGAATTAATAACACTAATTACAAAATAGTTGAAATTAGTTTTTAAATAATTATTAAATAATATACAAGTATTATCAAATAATATATTAATGTAAAATAGCTAGCAAAATGTTCTTTTTATTAAAAAAAAAAGAAAAATGCATTTCGCCCAACGTGGGGCTCGAACCCACGACCCCGAGATTAAGAGTCTCGTGCTCTACCGACTGAGCTAGCCGGGCTGCCGATGTATTTACGACATAATAATTTTGAAGTTTATGACAATGTAATAGACCTGAAAGTGGATTTTATCTTTTATCGTTCACTTGTTTCAGTTACTAGACTATGGCCATACTGGAGTACCGCCTCGAATGATTTTAGTCGAACGAACCGGCCCCAGTAGTTTTTTTTTAATTATTCTATCGGTGTCTTATTGCCGTACCGCTAATGTTACTGGAACGCAAGCACACCAACACCGGTTGTCAAACGGTGATGGGGTACAAACATAGACACACACACACACACACACACACACACACACACACACACACACACACATAGATATATATATATATATATATATATATATATATATATATATATATATATATATGAGACCATTTTTTCAGTTTCCGTCTAACAAATTTACTCAAAGGCTTTGGTGGGCACGAGGCTATAGTAGAAGTCACTTGCCTAATGATTAACATGATCAGTAGTTTTCACTTTGAAGGAACAAAAAGATAAAGAGAATTTTCGTGGATTTGAACTCGAAAAACGAAATTAAAATGCAGCAGTCCATTGCCCTACGAAAGTAATACATTCACGGAAGATTCAGCCTGACGCGAAATTCCGTAATGCGAAACAAGTATTCCTATTGATTTTCATGTTATAAAGTGAGATGCATTCGAATGAATTTTTTAGTGGGGAAAAGCAACTCATTCAGTTCTATACATAAAAATAACAACTTGTAAACATACAAAATATAATACGTATGCATAAAAAACATTTGCAGAGAAATGAGTTAGGAAATAAGCTAGGCTAGCAATTTCGTGGTAGGAATAAGTCGATTACCAGTTGAACACTGGTGTTCAACTGGTACTTATTTTATCAACCCGAAAGGATGAAAGGCAAAGTCGACCTCGGCAGTATTTGAATTCAGAACGTAAGGACAGACGAAATGCCGAAAAGCATTTTTGTTCGGCGCGCTGACGATTTTGCCAGCTCGACGCTCTAACAAGTTCGGAAACAATCCTTTCTACTATCGGCACAAGGCCTGAAATTTTGGCAGGGGAGGGGAAAGCTAGTCGATTATATTGACCTCAGTATTCGACTACTATTTATTTTATCAACAGCGAAAGGATGAAAGGCAAAGTCAACCTCAGCGGAATTTCAAATCAGAACGTAAAGACAGACGATATGCCGCTAAGCATTTTGTCCTCCGTGCTAACGATTTTGGCAACTTTTTGCCTCTGTTATTTATAATCAAAATAATCCTCTGCATATTTATAATACTAAACGTGGATCCTTCTGTTTGGCTCACACTTTTCACTTCCTTTAATTTTGCTCCAATTGATTTCAAGTTTGCTCTATTGATATAGTTTTGTATTCTAATTACGGAAATGAGGTTCAGTTTTGCCATAAATTTATAAATAAAAATTTAATAGCTTTTAAATTTTGAAATTGGTGCTTGATTCCATAGTAGCAAGCCAAGGTGCAGTCTGCTTGTCACTGCACGGATGTTGATTACAATAGCTGTGTTCGTGAAATATGTGCTTAGAACCTGCCCCACAACCCATTCAGATTGGCGGTCCTGAGAAGATTGTTGAGAGAGACGAAACAATTTTCTCAAGACTTAAATAGTTCCGAGGAGGAATTCTACATGAGCACTGGAGTGTGTCGCCAAACCAGCCATGTTTGTCTTTAAGCGATGCCATGTCGGAATCGTGACACACAGGAGGAATGCATACGTTAGTTTGATTCTACCAGGAATCACAATTTTCAGTAACTTGGAGAGGACCTACTCTCACATTCCTGAAATTGATGGTAATAATTTTCACCATAGAACAGTGAACAAGTTCATTATGTTTATTAACTCGAAAGATGGAACCCACACGCAAAAAATGTAAAGCAACTGGACACCGGTAAAAGGAAGTAATAAACGACGTTGTGGCTCTTACTGTTCTGTGGTTGACTCGTACTTTCGTTGTAAGCACCGCATGTAATTTTTATGTTTATATTCTTCGCTGTGTGATAAGAAGCTTGTTTCCCAACTACACAGTTCCAAGTTCAGTCTCACTGCGTGGCTCCTTGGGTAAGTGTATTCTACTATAGCCTTGGTTCTACCAAAGCTTTGTGAATGGATTTGGTAGGTGGAAACTGAAAGACGCCCGTCGTGTGTGCGTGTGTGTGTGTGAGTGTGTGTGCATCTTATTGTCTGTATTGTGCCACCGCTTGGTAACTGGTGCTGGTGTGTTTGCGTCCCCGTAACATAGCGGTTCGGCAAAGAGACGGATAGAATAAGCACAAGGCTTAAATATTAAGCTCTGGGCGGTTGATTCATTCGACTAAAAATTCAAAGTGGTGCCCCGGCATGACCGCAGTTTGATGACTGAAACAGGCAGAAGATAAAAATATATAAAATCAAGTTTATCTGAATAGATTTTCCATAGGATTCAGAACCAGCAAAAACATATTGCGCCCAACGTGGGGCTCGAACCCACGACCCCGAGATTAAGAGTCTCGTGCTCTACCGACTGAGCTAGCCGGGCCGATCAGTTTCTTTTATTCACTGATAATTACTTTCTTTATTACAAGTTCATAGAACTGAAGTGCTCACTAGAATAGCTGTCAATAATGACGGCGGTTGTTTTACTAAACGCTCTGATGATTACAACATTTCATCTTCGATTTTTCCAGTCGGAAGTATTTTCCAAAATGTGCATGGAATTTGTTAATGAGAGTATGAGGATGTAAATTAGATTAGATTTCGAAGTTGTATAACTTGACATCCTGAACAAGATTCATCTTGAACACTAACAATTATTTCTGTAAGATTGTGATTTTAATAAGGTATTTTCTTTATTCTATTTATTTATTTACTTACTTACTTATTTATTTATTTTCGCTCACTGCATTAACTATCTTACTAAACTTTGTGATGATTGCAAAAGTTTGTCTTCAATATGTAAATATTCGATGATATTGAAGATACACTGGGATACACTGATTATTGACTCGAAATGGTGACAAACAGTTAAGTTAAAACCGCTTAATATTTGTGTATGTGGTATAACCTTAAGCAAGTGATAAATTCATACCACAGAATATCATTTAATCTCTCACCTTGATATTTCTAGGAAACAGTTTATTCCCCCACTTATTAGTTTAAGTTGCTTATTTTACGAAGCCCATAAGGTTGTTTTCGGCGGGATTTGTCCTCAGATTATAAAGAGCATCAAGTAATATTGCAACGCATTTCCCAAAGCCATAAAAACTCTGCCAAGGAACCAACTCTTCATTTCTAACATAGACACAAGATCTGACGTCTGGGGAAACACAGAAGTAGATTAAATGGATCCTATTATTTGACTGGTATTAAATTTTATCGACCATAAATGTTTCAATCGATTGAAATAGTGATAATCCACCGCTTGAGGGGTTCTTAACGAAATCTGTGACATTAGCGAAATATCATATATAATGCGGTTACCTAAAGAACAACAACGTTATTCACGATTACCCAGTAAATTAAACGAACTGAGGAACCGATTTCATATTTTCATTAGGAATTAATAACACTAATTACAAAATAGTTGAAATTAGTTTTTAAATAATTATTAAATAATATACAAGTATTATCAAATAATATATTAATGTAAAATAGCTAGCAAAATGTTCTTTTTATTAAAAAAAAAAGAAAAATGCATTTCGCCCAACGTGGGGCTCGAACCCACGACCCCGAGATTAAGAGTCTCGTGCTCTACCGACTGAGCTAGCCGGGCTGCCGATGTATTTACGACATAATAATTTTGAAGTTTATGACAATGTAATAGACCTGAAAGTGGATTTTATCTTTTATCGTTCACTTGTTTCAGTTACTAGACTATGGCCATACTGGAGTACCGCCTCGAATGATTTTAGTCGAACGAACCGGCCCCAGTAGTTTTTTTTTAATTATTCTATCGGTGTCTTATTGCCGTACCGCTAATGTTACTGGAACGCAAGCACACCAACACCGGTTGTCAAACGGTGATGGGGTACAAACATAGACACACACACACACACACACACACACACACACACACATAGATATATATATATATATATATATATATATATATATATATATATATATATATATATGAGACCATTTTTTCAGTTTCCGTCTAACAAATTTACTCAAAGGCTTTGGTGGGCACGAGGCTATAGTAGAAGTCACTTGCCTAATGATTAACATGATCAGTAGTTTTCACTTTGAAGGAACAAAAAGATAAAGAGAATTTTCGTGGATTTGAACTCGAAAAACGAAATTAAAATGCAGCAGTCCATTGCCCTACGAAAGTAATACATTCACGGAAGATTCAGCCTGACGCGAAATTCCGTAATGCGAAACAAGTATTCCTATTGATTTTCATGTTATAAAGTGAGATGCATTCGAATGAATTTTTTAGTGGGGAAAAGCAACTCATTCAGTTCTATACATAAAAATAACAACTTGTAAACATACAAAATATAATACGTATGCATAAAAAACATTTGCAGAGAAATGAGTTAGGAAATAAGCTAGGCTAGCAATTTCGTGGTAGGAATAAGTCGATTACCAGTTGAACACTGGTGTTCAACTGGTACTTATTTTATCAACCCGAAAGGATGAAAGGCAAAGTCGACCTCGGCAGTATTTGAATTCAGAACGTAAGGACAGACGAAATGCCGAAAAGCATTTTTGTTCGGCGCGCTGACGATTTTGCCAGCTCGACGCTCTAACAAGTTCGGAAACAATCCTTTCTACTATCGGCACAAGGCCTGAAATTTTGGCAGGGGAGGGGAAAGCTAGTCGATTATATTGACCTCAGTATTCGACTACTATTTATTTTATCAACAGCGAAAGGATGAAAGGCAAAGTCAACCTCAGCGGAATTTCAAATCAGAACGTAAAGACAGACGATATGCCGCTAAGCATTTTGTCCTCCGTGCTAACGATTTTGGCAACTTGTTGCCTCTGTTATTTATAATCAAAATAATCCTCTGCATATTTATAATACTAAACGTGGATCCTTCTGTTTGGCTCACACTTTTCACTTCCTTTAATTTTGCTCCAATTGATTTCAAGTTTGCTCTATTGATATAGTTTTGTATTCTAATTACGGAAATGAGGTTCAGTTTTGCCATAAATTTATAAATAAAAATTTAATAGCTTTTAAATTTTGAAATTGGTGCTTGATTCCATAGTAGCAAGCCAAGGTGCAGTCTGCTTGTCACTGCACGGATGTTGATTACAATAGCTGTGTTCGTGAAATATGTGCTTAGAACCTGCCCCACAACCCATTCAGATTGGCGGTCCTGAGAAGATTGTTGAGAGAGACGAAACAATTTTCTCAAGACTTAAATAGTTCCGAGGAGGAATTCTACATGAGCACTGGAGTGTGTCGCCAAACCAGCCATGTTTGTCTTTAAGCGATGCCATGTCGGAATCGTGACACACAGGAGGAATGCATACGTTAGTTTGATTCTACCAGGAATCACAATTTTCAGTAACTTGGAGAGGACCTACTCTCACATTCCTGAAATTGATGGTAATAATTTTCACCATAGAACAGTGAACAAGTTCATTATGTTTATTAACTCGAAAGATGGAACCCACACGCAAAAAATGTAAAGCAACTGGACACCGGTAAAAGGAAGTAATAAACGACGTTGTGGCTCTTACTGTTCTGTGGTTGACTCGTACTTTCGTTGTAAGCACCGCATGTAATTTTTATGTTTATATTCTTCGCTGTGTGATAAGAAGCTTGTTTCCCAACTACACAGTTCCAAGTTCAGTCTCACTGCGTGGCTCCTTGGGTAAGTGTATTCTACTATAGCCTTGGTTCTACCAAAGCTTTGTGAATGGATTTGGTAGGTGGAAACTGAAAGACGCCCGTCGTGTGTGCGTGTGTGTGTGTGAGTGTGTGTGCATCTTATTGTCTGTATTGTGCCACCGCTTGGTAACTGGTGCTGGTGTGTTTGCGTCCCCGTAACATAGCGGTTCGGCAAAGAGACGGATAGAATAAGCACAAGGCTTAAATATTAAGCTCTGGGCGGTTGATTCATTCGACTAAAAATTCAAAGTGGTGCCCCGGCATGACCGCAGTTTGATGACTGAAACAGGCAGAAGATAAAAATATATAAAATCAAGTTTATCTGAATAGATTTTCCATAGGATTCAGAACCAGCAAAAACATATTGCGCCCAACGTGGGGCTCGAACCCACGACCCCGAGATTAAGAGTCTCGTGCTCTACCGACTGAGCTAGCCGGGCCGATCAGTTTCTTTTATTCACTGATAATTACTTTCTTTATTACAAGTTCATAGAACTGAAGTGCTCACTAGAATAGCTGTCAATAATGACGGCGGTTGTTTTACTAAACGCTCTGATGATTACAACATTTCATCTTCGATTTTTCCAGTCGGAAGTATTTTCCAAAATGTGCATGGAATTTGTTAATGAGAGTATGAGGATGTAAATTAGATTAGATTTCGAAGTTGTATAACTTGACATCCTGAACAAGATTCATCTTGAACACTAACAATTATTTCTGTAAGATTGTGATTTTAATAAGGTATTTTCTTTATTCTATTTATTTATTTACTTACTTACTTATTTATTTATTTTCGCTCACTGCATTAACTATCTTACTAAACTTTGTGATGATTGCAAAAGTTTGTCTTCAATATGTAAATATTCGATGATATTGAAGATACACTGGGATACACTGATTATTGACTCGAAATGGTGACAAACAGTTAAGTTAAAACCGCTTAATATTTGTGTATGTGGTATAACCTTAAACAAGTGATAAATTCATACCACAGAATATCATTTAATCTCTCACCTTGATATTTCTAGGAAACAGTTTATTCCCCCACTTATTAGTTTAAGTTGCTTATTTTACGAAGCCCATAAGGTTGTTTTCGGCGGGATTTGTCCTCAGATTATAAAGAGCATCAAGTAATATTGCAACGCATTTCCCAAAGCCATAAAAACTCTGCCAAGGAACCAACTCTTCATTTCTAACATAGACACAAGATCTGACGTCTGGGGAAACACAGAAGTAGATTAAATGGATCCTATTATTTGACTGGTATTAAATTTTATCGACCATAAATGTTTCAATCGATTGAAATAGTGATAATCCACCGCTTGAGGGGTTCTTAACGAAATCTGTGACATTAGCGAAATATCATATATAATGCGGTTACCTAAAGAACAACAACGTTATTCACGATTACCCAGTAAATTAAACGAACTGAGGAACCGATTTCATATTTTCATTAGGAATTAATAACACTAATTACAAAATAGTTGAAATTAGTTTTTAAATAATTATTAAATAATATACAAGTATTATCAAATAATATATTAATGTAAAATAGCTAGCAAAATGTTCTTTTTATTAAAAAAAAAAGAAAAATGCATTTCGCCCAACGTGGGGCTCGAACCCACGACCCCGAGATTAAGAGTCTCGTGCTCTACCGACTGAGCTAGCCGGGCTGCCGATGTATTTACGACATAATAATTTTGAAGTTTATGACAATGTAATAGACCTGAAAGTGGATTTTATCTTTTATCGTTCACTTGTTTCAGTTACTAGACTATGGCCATACTGGAGTACCGCCTCGAATGATTTTAGTCGAACGAACCGGCCCCAGTAGTTTTTTTTTAATTATTCTATCGGTGTCTTATTGCCGTACCGCTAATGTTACTGGAACGCAAGCACACCAACACCGGTTGTCAAACGGTGATGGGGTACAAACATAGACACACACACACACACACACACACACACACACACACATAGATATATATATATATATATATATATATATATATATATATATATATATATATATATATGAGACCATTTTTTCAGTTTCCGTCTAACAAATTTACTCAAAGGCTTTGGTGGGCACGAGGCTATAGTAGAAGTCACTTGCCTAATGATTAACATGATCAGTAGTTTTCACTTTGAAGGAACAAAAAGATAAAGAGAATTTTCGTGGATTTGAACTCGAAAAACGAAATTAAAATGCAGCAGTCCATTGCCCTACGAAAGTAATACATTCACGGAAGATTCAGCCTGACGCGAAATTCCGTAATGCGAAACAAGTATTCCTATTGATTTTCATGTTATAAAGTGAGATGCATTCGAATGAATTTTTTAGTGGGGAAAAGCAACTCATTCAGTTCTATACATAAAAATAACAACTTGTAAACATACAAAATATAATACGTATGCATAAAAAACATTTGCAGAGAAATGAGTTAGGAAATAAGCTAGGCTAGCAATTTCGTGGTAGGAATAAGTCGATTACCAGTTGAACACTGGTGTTCAACTGGTACTTATTTTATCAACCCGAAAGGATGAAAGGCAAAGTCGACCTCGGCAGTATTTGAATTCAGAACGTAAGGACAGACGAAATGCCGAAAAGCATTTTTGTTCGGCGCGCTGACGATTTTGCCAGCTCGACGCTCTAACAAGTTCGGAAACAATCCTTTCTACTATCGGCACAAGGCCTGAAATTTTGGCAGGGGAGGGGAAAGCTAGTCGATTATATTGACCTCAGTATTCGACTACTATTTATTTTATCAACAGCGAAAGGATGAAAGGCAAAGTCAACCTCAGCGGAATTTCAAATCAGAACGTAAAGACAGACGATATGCGGCTAAGCATTTTGTCCTCCGTGCTAACGATTTTGGCAACTTGTTGCCTCTGTTATTTATAATCAAAATAATCCTCTGCATATTTATAATACTAAACGTGGATCCTTCTGTTTGGCTCACACTTTTCACTTCCTTTAATTTTGCTCCAATTGATTTCAAGTTTGCTCTATTGATATAGTTTTGTATTCTAATTACAGAAATGAGGTTCAGTTTTGCCATAAATTTATAAATAAAAATTTAATAGCTTTTAAATTTTGAAATTGGTGCTTGATTCCATAGTAGCAAGCCAAGGTGCAGTCTGCTTGTCACTGCACGGATGTTGATTACAATAGCTGTGTTCGTGAAATATGTGCTTAGAACCTGCCCCACAACCCATTCAGATTGGCGGTCCTGAGAAGATTGTTGAGAGAGACGAAACAATTTTCTCAAGACTTAAATAGTTCCGAGGAGGAATTCTACATGAGCACTGGAGTGTGTCGCCAAACCAACCATGTTTGTCTTTAAGCGATGCCATGTCGGAATCGTGACACACAGGAGGAATGCATACGTTAGTTTGATTCTACCAGGAATCACAATTTTCAGTAACTTGGAGAGGATCTACTCTCACATTCCTGAAATTGATGGTAATAATTTTCACCGTAGAACAGTGAACAAGTTCATTATGTTTATTAACTCGAAAGATGGAACCCACACGCAAAAAATGTAAAGCAACTGGACACCGGTAAAAGGAAGTAATAAACGACGTTGTGGCTCTTACTGTTCTGTGGTTGACTCGTACTTTCGTTGTAAGCACCGCATGTAATTTTTATGTTTATATTCTTCGCTGTGTGATAAGAAGCTTGTTTCCCAACTACACAGTTCCAAGTTCAGTCTCACTGCGTGGCTCCTTGGGTAAGTGTCTTCTACTATAGCCTTGGTTCTACCAAAGCTTTGTGAATGGATTTGGTAGGTGGAAACTGAAAGACGCCCGTCGTGTGTGCGTGTGTGTGTGTGAGTGTGTGTGCATCTTATTGTCTGTATTGTGCCACCGCTTGGTAACTGGTGCTGGTGTGTTTGCGTCCCCGTAACATAGCGGTTCGGCAAAGAGACGGATAGAATAAGCACAAGGCTTAAATATTAAGCTCTGGGCGGTTGATTCATTCGACTAAAAATTCAAAGTGGTACCCCAGCATGACCGCAGTTTGATGACTGAAACAGGCAGAAGATAAAAATATATAAAATCAAGTTTATCTGAATAGATTTTCCATAGGATTCAGAACCAGCAAAAACATATTGCGCCCAACGTGGGGCTCGAACCCACGACCCCGAGATTAAGAGTCTCGTGCTCTACCGACTGAGCTAGCCGGGCCGATCAGTTTCTTTTATTCACTGATAATTACTTTCTTTATTACAAGTTCATAGAACTGAAGTGCTCACTAGAATAGCTGTCAATAATGACGGCGGTTGTTTTACTAAACGCTCTGATGATTACAACATTTCATCTTCGATTTTTCCAGTCGGAAGTATTTTCCAAAATGTGCATGGAATTTGTTAATGAGAGTATGAGGATGTAAATTAGATTAGATTTCGAAGTTGTATAACTTGACATCCTGAACAAGATTCATCTTGAACACTAACAATTATTTCTGTAAGATTGTGATTTTAATAAGGTATTTTCTTTATTCTATTTATTTATTTACTTACTTACTTATTTATTTATTTTCGCTCACTGCATTAACTATCTTACTAAACTTTGTGATGATTGCAAAAGTTTGTCTTCAATATGTAAATATTCGATGATATTGAAGATACACTGGGATACACTGATTATTGACTCGAAATGGTGACAAACAGTTAAGTTAAAACCGCTTAATATTTGTGTATGTGGTATAACCTTAAACAAGTGATAAATTCATACCACAGAATATCATTTAATCTCTCACCTTGATATTTCTAGGAAACAGTTTATTCCCCCACTTATTAGTTTAAGTTGCTTATTTTACGAAGCCCATAAGGTTGTTTTCGGCGGGATTTGTCCTCAGATTATAAAGAGCATCAAGTAATATTGCAACGCATTTCCCAAAGCCATAAAAACTCTGCCAAGGAACCAACTCTTCATTTCTAACATAGACACAAGATCTGACGTCTGGGGAAACACAGAAGTAGATTAAATGGATCCTATTATTTGACTGGTATTAAATTTTATCGACCATAAATGTTTCAATCGATTGAAATAGTGATAATCCACCGCTTGAGGGGTTCTTAACGAAATCTGTGACATTAGCGAAATATCATATATAATGCGGTTACCTAAAGAACAACAACGTTATTCACGATTACCCAGTAAATTAAACGAACTGAGGAACCGATTTCATATTTTCATTAGGAATTAATAACACTAATTACAAAATAGTTGAAATTAGTTTTTAAATAATTATTAAATAATATACAAGTATTATCAAATAATATATTAATGTAAAATAGCTAGCAAAATGTTCTTTTTATTAAAAAAAAAAGAAAAATGCATTTCGCCCAACGTGGGGCTCGAACCCACGACCCCGAGATTAAGAGTCTCGTGCTCTACCGACTGAGCTAGCCGGGCTGCCGATGTATTTACGACATAATAATTTTGAAGTTTATGACAATGTAATAGACCTGAAAGTGGATTTTATCTTTTATCGTTCACTTGTTTCAGTTACTAGACTATGGCCATACTGGAGTACCGCCTCGAATGATTTTAGTCGAACGAACCGGCCCCAGTAGTTTTTCTTTAATTATTCTATCGGTGTCTTATTGCCGTACCGCTAATGTTACTGGAACGCAAGCACACCAACTCCGGTTGTCAAACGGTGATGGGGTACAAACATAGACACACACACACACACACACACACACACACACACACACACACACACACACACACATAGATATATATATATATATATATATATATATATATATATATATATGAGACCATTTTTTCAGTTTCCGTCTAACAAATTTACTCAAAGGCTTTGGTGGGCACGAGTCTATGGTAGAAGTCACTTGCCTAATGATTAACATGATCAGTAGTTTTCACTTTGAAGGAACAAAAAGATAAAGAGAATTTTCGTGGATTTGAACTCGAAAAACGAAATTAAAATGCAGCAGTCCATTGCCCTACGAAAGTAATACATTCACGGAAGATTCAGCCTGACGCGAAATTCCGTAATGCGAAACAAGTATTCCTATTGATTTTCATGTTATAAAGTGAGATGCATTCGAATGAATTTTTTAGTGGGGAAAAGCAACTCATTCAGTTCTATACATAAAAATAACAACTTGTAAACATACAAAATATAATACGTATGCATAAAAAACATTTGCAGAGAAATGAGTTAGGAAATAAGCTAGGCTAGCAATTTCGTGGTAGGAATAAGTCGATTACCAGTTGAACACTGGTGTTCAACTGGTACTTATTTTATCAACCCGAAAGGATGAAAGGCAAAGTCGACCTCGGCAGTATTTGAATTCAGAACGTAAGGACAGACGAAATGCCGAAAAGCATTTTTGTTCGGCGCGCTGACGATTTTGCCAGCTCGACGCTCTAACAAGTTCGGAAACAATCCTTTCTACTATCGGCACAAGGCCTGAAATTTTGGCAGGGGAGGGGAAAGCTAGTCGATTATATTGACCTCAGTATTCGACTACTATTTATTTTATCAACAGCGAAAGGATGAAAGGCAAAGTCAACCTCAGCGGAATTTCAAATCAGAACGTAAAGACAGACGATATGCGGCTAAGCATTTTGTCCTCCGTGCTAACGATTTTGGCAACTTGTTGCCTCTGTTATTTATAATCAAAATAATCCTCTGCATATTTATAATACTAAACGTGGATCCTTCTGTTTGGCTCACACTTTTCACTTCCTTTAATTTTGCTCCAATTGATTTCAAGTTTGCTCTATTGATATAGTTTTGTATTCTAATTACGGAAATGAGGTTCAGTTTTGCCATAAATTTATAAATAAAAATTTAATAGCTTTTAAATTTTGAAATTGGTGCTTGATTCCATAGTAGCAAGCCAAGGTGCAGTCTGCTTGTCACTGCACGGATGTTGATTACAATAGCTGTGTTCGTGAAATATGTGCTTAAAACCTGCCCCACAACCCATTCAGATTGGCGGTCCTGAGAAGATTGTTGAGAGAGACGAAACAATTTTCTCAAGACTTAAATAGTTCCGAGGAGGAATTCTACATGAGCACTGGAGTGTGTCGCCAAACCAGCCATGTTTGTCTTTAAGCGATGCCATGTCGGAATCGTGACACACAGGAGGAATGCATACGTTAGTTTGATTCTACCAGGAATCACAATTTTCAGTAACTTGGAGAGGACCTACTCTCACATTCCTGAAATTGATGGTAATAATTTTCACCATAGAACAGTGAACAAGTTCATTATGTTTATTAACTCGAAAGATGGAACCCACACGCAAAAAATGTAAAGCAACTGGACACCGGTAAAAGGAAGTAATAAACGACGTTGTGGCTCTTACTGTTCTGTGGTTGACTCGTACTTTCGTTGTAAGCACCGCATGTAATTTTTATGTTTATATTCTTCGCTGTGTGATAAGAAGCTTGTTTCCCAACTACACAGTTCCAAGTTCAGTCTCACTGCGTGGCTCCTTGGGTAAGTGTCTTCTACTATAGCCTTGGTTCTACCAAAGCTTTGTGAATGGATTTGGTAGGTGGAAACTGAAAGACGCCCGTCGTGTGTGCGTGTGTGTGTGTGAGTGTGTGTGCATCTTATTGTCTGTATTGTGCCACCGCTTGGTAACTGGTGCTGGTGTGTTTGCGTCCCCGTAACATAGCGGTTCGGCAAAGAGACGGATAGAATAAGCACAAGGCTTAAATATTAAGCTCTGGGCGGTTGATTCATTCGACTAAAAATTCAAAGTGGTGCCCCAGCATGACCGCAGTTTGATGACTGAAACAGGCAGAAGATAAAAATATATAAAATCAAGTTTATCTGAATAGATTTTCCATAGGATTCAGAACCAGCAAAAACATATTGCGCCCAACGTGGGGCTCGAACCCACGACCCCGAGATTAAGAGTCTCGTGCTCTACCGACTGAGCTAGCCGGGCCGATCAGTTTCTTTTATTCACTGATAATTACTTTCTTTATTACAAGTTCATAGAACTGAAGTGCTCACTAGAATAGCTGTCAATAATGACGGCGGTTGTTTTACTAAACGCTCTGATGATTACAACATTTCATCTTCGATTTTTCCAGTCGGAAGTATTTTCCAAAATGTGCATGGAATTTGTTAATGAGAGTATGAGGATGTAAATTAGATTAGATTTCGAAGTTGTATAACTTGACATCCTGAACAAGATTCATCTTGAACACTAACAATTATTTCTGTAAGATTGTGATTTTAATAAGGTATTTTCTTTATTCTATTTATTTATTTACTTACTTACTTATTTATTTATTTTCGCTCACTGCATTAACTATCTTACTAAACTTTGTGATGATTGCAAAAGTTTGTCTTCAATATGTAAATATTCGATGATATTGAAGATACACTGGGATACACTGATTATTGACTCGAAATGGTGACAAACAGTTAAGTTAAAACCGCTTAATATTTGTGTATGTGGTATAACCTTAAACAAGTGATAAATTCATACCACAGAATATCATTTAATCTCTCACCTTGATATTTCTAGGAAACAGTTTATTCCCCCACTTATTAGTTTAAGTTGCTTATTTTACGAAGCCCATAAGGTTGTTTTCGGCGGGATTTGTCCTCAGATTATAAAGAGCATCAAGTAATATTGCAACGCATTTCCCAAAGCCATAAAAACTCTGCCAAGGAACCAACTCTTCATTTCTAACATAGACACAAGATCTGACGTCTGGGGAAACACAGAAGTAGATTAAATGGATCCTATTATTTGACTGGTATTAAATTTTATCGACCATAAATGTTTCAATCGATTGAAATAGTGATAATCCACCGCTTGAGGGGTTCTTAACGAAATCTGTGACATTAGCGAAATATCATATATAATGCGGTTACCTAAAGAACAACAACGTTATTCACGATTACCCAGTAAATTAAACGAACTGAGGAACCGATTTCATATTTTCATTAGGAATTAATAACACTAATTACAAAATAGTTGAAATTAGTTTTTAAATAATTATTAAATAATATACAAGTATTATCAAATAATATATTAATGTAAAATAGCTAGCAAAATGTTCTTTTTATTAAAAAAAAAAGAAAAATGCATTTCGCCCAACGTGGGGCTCGAACCCACGACCCCGAGATTAAGAGTCTCGTGCTCTACCGACTGAGCTAGCCGGGCTGCCGATGTATCGACGACATAATAATTTTGAAGTTTATGACAATGTAATAGACCTGAAAGTGGATTTTATCTTTTATCGTTCACTTGTTTCAGTTACTAGACTATGGCCATACTGGAGTACCGCCTCGAATGATTTTAGTCGAACGAACCGGCCCCAGTAGTTTTTCTTTAATTATTCTATCGGTGTCTTATTGCCGTACCGCTAATGTTACTGGAACGCAAGCACACCAACTCCGGTTGTCAAACGGTGATGGGGTACAAACATAGACACACACACACACACACACACACACACACACACACACACACACACACACACACATAGATATATATATATATATATATATATATATATATATATATATATATATATGAGACCATTTTTTCAGTTTCCGTCTAACAAATTTACTCAAAGGCTTTGGTGGGCACGAGTCTATGGTAGAAGTCACTTGCCTAATGATTAACATGATCAGTAGTTTTCACTTTGAAGGAACAAAAAGATAAAGAGAATTTTCGTGGATTTGAACTCGAAAAACGAAATTAAAATGCAGCAGTCCATTGCCCTACGAAAGTAATACATTCACGGAAGATTCAGCCTGACGCGAAATTCCGTAATGCGAAACAAGTATTCCTATTGATTTTCATGTTATAAAGTGAGATGCATTCGAATGAATTTTTTAGTGGGGAAAAGCAACTCATTCAGTTCTATACATAAAAATAACAACTTGTAAACATACAAAATATAATACGTATGCATAAAAAACATTTGCAGAGAAATGAGTTAGGAAATAAGCTAGGCTAGCAATTTCGTGGTAGGAATAAGTCGATTACCAGTTGAACACTGGTGTTCAACTGGTACTTATTTTATCAACCCGAAAGGATGAAAGGCAAAGTCGACCTCGGCAGTATTTGAATTCAGAACGTAAGGACAGAAGAAATGCCGAAAAGCATTTTTGTTCGGCGCGCTGACGATTTTGCCAGCTCGACGCTCTAACAAATTCGGAAACAATCCTTTCTACTATCGGCACAAGGCCTGAAATTTTGGCAGGGGAGGGGAAAGCTAGTCGATTATATTGACCTCAGTATTCGACTACTATTTATTTTATCAACAGCGAAAGGATGAAAGGCAAAGTCAACCTCAGCGGAATTTCAAATCAGAACGTAAAGACAGACGATATGCGGCTAAGCATTTTGTCCTCCGTGCTAACGATTTTGGCAACTTGTTGCCTCTGTTATTTATAATCAAAATAATCCTCTGCATATTTATAATACTAAACGTGGATCCTTCTGTTTGGCTCACACTTTTCACTTCCTTTAATTTTGCTCCAATTGATTTCAAGTTTGCTCTATTGATATAGTTTTGTATTCTAATTACGGAAATGAGGTTCAGTTTTGCCATAAATTTATAAATAAAAATTTAATAGCTTTTAAATTTTGAAATTGGTGCTTGATTCCATAGTAGCAAGCCAAGGTGCAGTCTGCTTGTCACTGCACGGATGTTGATTACAATAGCTGTGTTCGTGAAATATGTGCTTAAAACCTGCCCCACAACCCATTCAGATTGGCGGTCCTGAGAAGATTGTTGAGAGAGACGAAACAATTTTCTCAAGACTTAAATAGTTCCGAGGAGGAATTCTACATGAGCACTGGAGTGTGTCGCCAAACCAGCCATGTTTGTCTTTAAGCGATGCCATGTCGGAATCGTGACACACAGGAGGAATGCATACGTAAGTTTGATTCTACCAGGAATCACAATTTTCAGTAACTTGGAGAGGACCTACTCTCACATTCCTGAAATTGATGGTAATAATTTTCACCATAGAACAGTGAACAAGTTCATTATGTTTATTAACTCGAAAGATGGAACCCACACGCAAAAAATGTAAAGCAACTGGACACCGGTAAAAGGAAGTAATAAACGACGTTGTGGCTCTTACTGTTCTGTGGTTGACTCGTACTTTCGTTGTAAGCACCGCATGTAATTTTTATGTTTATATTCTTCGCTGTGTGATAAGAAGCTTGTTTCCCAACTACACAGTTCCAAGTTCAGTCTCACTGCGTGGCTCCTTGGGTAAGTGTCTTCTACTATAGCCTTGGTTCTACCAAAGCTTTGTGAATGGATTTGGTAGGTGGAAACTGAAAGACGCCCGTCGTGTGTGCGTGTGTGTGTGTGAGTGTGTGTGCATCTTATTGTCTGTATTGTGCCACCGCTTGGTAACTGGTGCTGGTGTGTTTGCGTCCCCGTAACATAGCGGTTCGGCAAAGAGACGGATAGAATAAGCACAAGGCTTAAATATTAAGCTCTGGGCGGTTGATTCATTCGACTAAAAATTCAAAGTGGTGCCCCGGCATGACCGCAGTTTGATGACTGAAACAGGCAGAAGATAAAAATATATAAAATCAAGTTTATCTGAATAGATTTTCCATAGGATTCAGAACCAGCAAAAACATATTGCGCCCAACGTGGGGCTCGAACCCACGACCCCGAGATTAAGAGTCTCGTGCTCTACCGACTGAGCTAGCCGGGCCGATCAGTTTCTTTTATTCACTGATAATTACTTTCTTTATTACAAGTTCATAGAACTGAAGTGCTCACTAGAATAGCTGTCAATAATGACGGCGGTTGTTTTACTAAACGCTCTGATGATTACAACATTTCATCTTCGATTTTTCCAGTCGGAAGTATTTTCCAAAATGTGCATGGAATTTGTTAATGAGAGTATGAGGATGTAAATTAGATTAGATTTCGAAGTTGTATAACTTGACATCCTGAACAAGATTCATCTTGAACACTAACAATTATTTCTGTAAGATTGTGATTTTAATAAGGTATTTTCTTTATTCTATTTATTTATTTACTTACTTACTTATTTATTTATTTTCGCTCACTGCATTAACTATCTTACTAAACTTTGTGATGATTGCAAAAGTTTGTCTTCAATATGTAAATATTCGATGATATTGAAGATACACTGGGATACACTGATTATTGACTCGAAATGGTGACAAACAGTTAAGTTAAAACCGCTTAATATTTGTGTATGTGGTATAACCTTAAGCAAGTGATAAATTCATACCACAGAATATCATTTAATCTCTCACCTTGATATTTCTAGGAAACAGTTTATTCCCCCACTTATTAGTTTAAGTTGCTTATTTTACGAAGCCCATAAGGTTGTTTTCGGCGGGATTTGTCCTCAGATTATAAAGAGCATCAAGTAATATTGCAACGCATTTCCCAAAGCCATAAAAACTCTGCCAAGGAACCAACTCTTCATTTCTAACATAGACACAAGATCTGACGTCTGGGGAAACACAGAAGTAGATTAAATGGATCCTATTATTTGACTGGTATTAAATTTTATCGACCATAAATGTTTCAATCGATTGAAATAGTGATAATCCACCGCTTGAGGGGTTCTTAACGAAATCTGTGACATTAGCGAAATATCATATATAATGCGGTTACCTAAAGAACAACAACGTTATTCACGATTACCCAGTAAATTAAACGAACTGAGGAACCGATTTCATATTTTCATTAGGAATTAATAACACTAATTACAAAATAGTTGAAATTAGTTTTTAAATAATTATTAAATAATATACAAGTATTATCAAATAATATATTAATGTAAAATAGCTAGCAAAATGTTCTTTTTATTAAAAAAAAAAGAAAAATGCATTTCGCCCAACGTGGGGCTCGAACCCACGACCCCGAGATTAAGAGTCTCGTGCTCTACCGACTGAGCTAGCCGGGCTGCCGATGTATTTACGACATAATAATTTTGAAGTTTATGACAATGTAATAGACCTGAAAGTGGATTTTATCTTTTATCGTTCACTTGTTTCAGTTACTAGACTATGGCCATACTGGAGTACCGCCTCGAATGATTTTAGTCGAACGAACCGGCCCCAGTAGTTTTTTTTTAATTATTCTATCGGTGTCTTATTGCCGTACCGCTAATGTTACTGGAACGCAAGCACACCAACACCGGTTGTCAAACGGTGATGGGGTACAAACATAGACACACACACACACACACACACACACACACACACACACATAGATATATATATATATATATATATATATATATATATATATATATGAGACCATTTTTTCAGTTTCCGTCTAACAAATTTACTCAAAGGCTTTGGTGGGCACGAGGCTATAGTAGAAGTCACTTGCCTAATGATTAACATGATCAGTAGTTTTCACTTTGAAGGAACAAAAAGATAAAGAGAATTTTCGTGGATTTGAACTCGAAAAACGAAATTAAAATGCAGCAGTCCATTGCCCTACGAAAGTAATACATTCACGGAAGATTCAGCCTGACGCGAAATTCCGTAATGCGAAACAAGTATTCCTATTGATTTTCATGTTATAAAGTGAGATGCATTCGAATGAATTTTTTAGTGGGGAAAAGCAACTCATTCAGTTCTATACATAAAAATAACAACTTGTAAACATACAAAATATAATACGTATGCATAAAAAACATTTGCAGAGAAATGAGTTAGGAAATAAGCTAGGCTAGCAATTTCGTGGTAGGAATAAGTCGATTACCAGTTGAACACTGGTGTTCAACTGGTACTTATTTTATCAACCCGAAAGGATGAAAGGCAAAGTCGACCTCGGCAGTATTTGAATTCAGAACGTAAGGACAGACGAAATGCCGAAAAGCATTTTTGTTCGGCGCGCTGACGATTTTGCCAGCTCGACGCTCTAACAAGTTCGGAAACAATCCTTTCTACTATCGGCACAAGGCCTGAAATTTTGGCAGGGGAGGGGAAAGCTAGTCGATTATATTGACCTCAGTATTCGACTACTATTTATTTTATCAACAGCGAAAGGATGAAAGGCAAAGTCAACCTCAGCGGAATTTCAAATCAGAACGTAAAGACAGACGATATGCGGCTAAGCATTTTGTCCTCCGTGCTAACGATTTTGGCAACTTGTTGCCTCTGTTATTTATAATCAAAATAATCCTCTGCATATTTATAATACTAAACGTGGATCCTTCTGTTTGGCTCACACTTTTCACTTCCTTTAATTTTGCTCCAATTGATTTCAAGTTTGCTCTATTGATATAGTTTTGTATTCTAATTACGGAAATGAGGTTCAGTTTTGCCATAAATTTATAAATAAAAATTTAATAGCTTTTAAATTTTGAAATTGGTGCTTGATTCCATAGTAGCAAGCCAAGGTGCAGTCTGCTTGTCACTGCACGGATGTTGATTACAATAGCTGTGTTCGTGAAATATGTGCTTAGAACCTGCCCCACAACCCATTCAGATTGGCGGTCCTTAGAAGATTGTTGAGAGAGACGAAACAATTTTCTCAAGACGTAAATAGTTCCGAGGAGGAATTCTACATGAGCACTGGAGTGTGTCGCCAAACCAGCCATGTTTGTCTTTAAGCGATGCCATGTCGGAATCGTGACACACAGGAGGAATGCATACGTTAGTTTGATTCTACCAGGAATCACAATTTTCAGTAACTTGGAGAGGACCTACTCTCACATTCCTGAAATTGATGGTAATAATTTTCACCATAGAACAGTGAACAAGTTCATTATGTTTATTAACTCGAAAGATGGAACCCACACGCAAAATAATGTAAAGCAACTGGACACCGGTAAAAGGAAGTAATAAACGACGTTGTGGCTCTTACTGTTCTGTGGTTGACTCGTACTTTCGTTGTAAGCACCGCATGTAATTTTTATGTTTATATTCTTCGCTGTGTGATAAGAAGCTTGTTTCCCAACTACACAGTTCCAAGTTCAGTCTCACTGCGTGGCTCCTTGGGTAAGTGTCTTCTACTATAGCCTTGGTTCTACCAAAGCTTTGTGAATGGATTTGGTAGGTGGAAACTGAAAGACGCCCGTCGTGTGTGCGTGTGTGTGTGTGAGTGTGTGTGCATCTTTTTGTTTGTATTGTGCCACCGCTTGGTAACTGGTGCTGGTGTGTTTGCGTCCCCGTAACATAGCGGTTCGGCAAAGAGACGGATAGAATAAGCACAAGGCTTAAATATTAAGCTCTGGGCGGTTGATTCATTCGACTAAAAATTCAAAGTGGTGCCCCGGCATGACCGCAGTTTGATGACTGAAACAGGCAGAAGATAAAAATATATAAAATCAAGTTTATCTGAATAGATTTTCCATAGGATTCAGAACCAGCAAAAACATATTGCGCCCAACGTGGGGCTCGAACCCACGACCCCGAGATTAAGAGTCTCGTGCTCTACCGACTGAGCTAGCCGGGCCGATCAGTTTCTTTTATTCACTGATAATTACTTTCTTTATTACAAGTTCATAGAACTGAAGTGCTCACTAGAATAGCTGTCAATAATGACGGCGGTTGTTTTACTAAACGCTCTGATGATTACAACATTTCATCTTCGATTTTTCCAGTCGGAGGTATTTTCCAAAATGTGCATGGAATTTGTTAATGAGAGTATGAGGATGTAAATTAGATTAGATTTCGAAGTTGTATAACTTGACATCCTGAACAAGATTCATCTTGAACACTAACAATTATTTCTGTAAGATTGTGATTTTAATAAGGTATTTTCTTTATTCTATTTATTTATTTACTTACTTACTTATTTATTTATTTTCGCTCACTGCATTAACTATCTTACTAAACTTTGTGATGATTGCAAAAGTTTGTCTTCAATATGTAAATATTCGATGATATTGAAGATACACTGGGATACACTGATTATTGACTCGAAATGGTGACAAACAGTTAAGTTAAAACCGCTTAATATTTGTGTATGTGGTATAACCTTAAACAAGTGATAAATTCATACCACAGAATATCATTTAATCTCTCACCTTGATATTTCTAGGAAACAGTTTATTCCCCCACTTATTAGTTTAAGTTGCTTATTTTACGAAGCCCATAAGGTTGTTTTCGGCGGGATTTGTCCTCAGATTATAAAGAGCATCAAGTAATATTGCAACACATTTCCCGAAGCCATAAAAACTCTGCCAAGGAACCAACTCTTCATTTCTAACATAGACACAAGATCTGACGTCTGGGGAAACACAGAAGTAGATTAAATGGATCCTATTATTTGACTGGTATTAAATTTTATCGACCATAAATGTTTCAATCGATTGAAATAGTGATAATCCACCGCTTGAGGGGTTCTTAACGAAATCTGTGACATTAGCGAAATATCATATATAATGCGGTTACCTAAAGAACAACAACGTTATTCACGATTACCCAGTAAATTAAACGAACTGAGGAACCGATTTCATATTTTCATTAGGAATTAATAACACTAATTACAAAATAGTTGAAATTAGTTTTTAAATAATTATTAAATAATATATAAGTATTATCAAATAATATATTAATGTAAAATAGCTAGCAAAATGTTCTTTTTATTAAAAAAAAAAGAAAAATGCATTTCGCCCAACGTGGGGCTCGAACCCACGACCCCGAGATTAAGAGTCTCGTGCTCTACCGACTGAGCTAGCCGGGCTGCCGATGTATTTACGACATAATAATCTTGAAGTTTATGACAATGTAATAGACCTGAAAGTGGATTTTATCTTTTATCTTTCACTTGTTTCAGTTATTAGACTATGGCCATACTGGAGTACCGCCTCGAATGATTTTAGTCGAACGAACCGGCCCCAGTAGTTTTTTTTAATTATTCTATCGGTGTCTTATTGCCGTACCGCTAATGTTACTGGAAAGCAAGCACACCAACACCGGTTGTCAAACGGTGATGGGGTACAAACATAGACACACACACACACACACACACACACACACACACACACACACACACACACACACACACATATATATATATATATATATATATATATATATATATATATATATATATATATATATATATATATATATATATATATATATATATATATATATATATATATATGAGACCATTTTTTCAGTTTCCGTCTAACAAATTTACTCAAAGGCTTTGGTGGGCACGAGGCTATAGTAGAAGTCACTTGCCTAATGATTAACATGATCAGTAGTTTTCACTTTGAAGGAACAAAAAGATAAAGAGAATTTTCGTGGATTTGAACTCGAAAAACGAAATTAAAATGCAGCAGTCCATTGCCCTACGAAAGTAATACATTCACGGAAGATTCAGCCTGACGCGAAATTCCGTAATGCGAAACAAGTATTCCTATTGATTTTCATGTTATAAAGTGAGATGCATTCGAATGAATTTTTTAGTGGGGAAAAGCAACTCATTCAGTTCTATACATAAAAATAACAACTTGTAAACATACAAAATATAATACGTATGCATAAAAAACATTTGCAGAGAAATGAGTTAGGAAATAAGCTAGGCTAGCAATTTCGTGGTAGGAATAAGTCGATTACCAGTTGAACACTGGTGTTCAACTGGTACTTATTTTATCAACCCGAAAGGATGAAAGGCAAAGTCGACCTCGGCAGTATTTGAATTCAGAACGTAAGGACAGACGAAATGCCGAAAAGCATTTTTGTTCGGCGCGCTGACGATTTTGCCAGCTCGACGCTCTAACAAGTTCGGAAACAATCCTTTCTACTATCGGCACAAGGCCTGAAATTTTGGCAGGGGAGGGGAAAGCTAGTCGATTATATTGACCTCAGTATTCGACTACTATTTATTTTATCAACAGCGAAAGGATGAAAGGCAAAGTCAACCTCAGCGGAATTTCAAATCAGAACGTAAAGACAGACGATATGCGGCTAAGCATTTTGTCCTCCGTGCTAACGATTTTGGCAACTTGTTGCCTCTGTTATTTATAATCAAAATAATCCTCTGCATATTTATAATACTAAACGTGGATCCTTCTGTTTGGCTCACACTTTTCACTTCCTTTAATTTTGCTCCAATTGATTTCAAGTTTGCTCTATTGATATAGTTTTGTATTCTAATTACGGAAATGAGGTTCAGTTTTGCCATAAATTTATAAATAAAAATTTAATAGCTTTTAAATTTTGAAATTGGTGCTTGATTCCATAGTAGCAAGCCAAGGTGCAGTCTGCTTGTCACTGCACGGATGTTGATTACAATAGCTGTGTTCGTGAAATATGTGCTTAGAACCTGCCCCACAACCCATTCAGATTGGCGGTCCTGAGAAGATTGTTGAGAGAGACGAAACAATTTTCTCAAGACTTAAATAGTTCCGAGGAGGAATTCTACATGAGCACTGGAGTGTGTCGCCAAACCAGCCATGTTTGTCTTTAAGCGATGCCATGTCGGAATCGTGACACACAGGAGGAATGCATACGTTAGTTTGATTCTACCAGGAATCACAATTTTCAGTAACTTGGAGAGGACCTACTCTCACATTCCTGAAATTGATGGTAATAATTTTCACCATAGAACAGTGAACAAGTTCATTATGTTTATTAACTCGAAAGATGGAACCCACACGCAAAAAAATGTAAAGCAACTGGACACCGGTAAAAGGAAGTAATAAACGACGTTGTGGCTCTTACTGTTCTGTGGTTGACTCGTACTTTCGTTGTAAGCACCGCATGTAATTTTTATGTTTATATTCTTCGCTGTGTGATAAGAAGCTTGTTTCCCAACTATACAGTTCCAAGTTCAGTCTCACTGCGTGGCTCCTTGGGTAAGTGTCTTCTACTATAGCCTTGGTTCTACCAAAGCTTTGTGAATGGATTTGGTAGGTGGAAACTGAAAGACGCCCGTCGTGTGGGCGTGTGTGTGTGTGAGTGTGTGTGCATCTTTTTGTTTGTATTGTGCCACCGCTTGGTAACTGGTGCTGGTGTGTTTGCGTCCCCGTAACATAGCGGTTCGGCAAAGAGACGGATAGAATAAGCACAAGGCTTAAATATTAAGCTCTGGGCGGTTGATTCATTCGACTAAAAATTCAAAGTGGTGCCCCGGCATGACCGCAGTTTGATGACTGAAACAGGCAGAAGATAAAAATATATAAAATCAAGTTTATCTGAATAGATTTTCCATAGGATTCAGAACCAGCAAAAACATATTGCGCCCAACGTGGGGCTCGAACCCACGACCCCGAGATTAAGAGTCTCGTGCTCTACCGACTGAGCTAGCCGGGTCGATCAGTTTCTTTTATTCACTGATAATTACTTTCTTTATTACAAGTTCATAGAACTGAAGTGCTCACTAGAATAGCTGTCAATAATGACGGCGGTTGTTTTACTAAACGCTCTGATGATTACAACATTTCATCTTCGATTTTTCCAGTCGGAGGTATTTTCCAAAATGTGCATGGAATTTGTTAATGAGAGTATGAGGATGTAAATTAGATTAGATTTCGAAGTTGTATAACTTGACATCCTGAACAAGATTCATCTTGAACACTAACAATTATTTCTGTAAGATTGTGATTTTAATAAGGTATTTTCTTTATTCTATTTATTTATTTACTTACTTACTTATTTATTTATTTTCGCTCACTGCATTAACTATCTTACTAAACTTTGTGATGATTGCAAAAGTTTGTCTTCAATATGTAAATATTCGATGATATTGAAGATACACTGAGATACACTGATTATTGACTCGAAATGGTGACAAACAGTTAAGTTAAAACCGCTTAATATTTGTGTATGTGGTATAACCTTAAACAAGTGATAAATTCATACCACAGAATATCATTTAATCTCTCACTTTGATATTTCTAGGAAACAGTTTATTCCCCCACTTATTAGTTTAAGTTGCTTATTTTACGAAGCCCATAAGGTTGTTTTCGGCGGGATTTGTCCTCAGATTATAAAGAGCATCAAGTAATATTGCAACGCATTTCCCGAAGCCATAAAAACTCTGCCAAGGAACCAACTCTTCATTTCTAACATAGACACAAGATCTGACCTCTGGGGAAACACAGAAGTAGATTAAATGGATCCTATTATTTGACTGGTATTAAATTTTATCGATCATAAATGTTTCAATTGATTGAAATAGTGATAATCCACCGTTTGAGGGGTTCTTAACGAAATCTGTGACATTAGCGAAATATCATATATAATGCGGTTACCTAAAGAACAACTACGTTATTCACGATTACCCAGTAAATTAAACGAACTGAGGAACCGATTTCATATTTTTATTAGGAATTAATAACACTAATTACAAAATAGTTAAAATTAGTTTTTAAATAATTATTAAATAATATATAAGTATTATCAAATAATATATTAATGTAAAATTGCTAGCAAAATGTTCTTTTTTTTAAAAAAAAAAAGAAAAATGCATTTCGCCCAACGTGGGGCTCGAACCCACGACCCCGAGATTAAGAGTCTCGTGCTCTACCTACTGAGCTAGCCGGGCTGCCGATGTATTTACGACATAATAATTTTGAAGTTTATGACGATGTAATAGAACTGAAAGTGGATTCTATCTTTTATCTTTCACTTGTTTCAGTTATTATACTATGGCCATACTGGAGCACCGCCTTGAAGGACTTTAGTCGAACGAACCGACCTCAGTAATTTTTCTTTAATTATTCTATCGGTGTCTTATTGCCGAACCGCTAAGTTACTGGGACGCAAGCACACCAACACCGGTTGTCAAACAGTGATGAGGTACAACCGCAGACACAAAGATATATATATATATATATATATATATATATATATATATATATATATATATAAACGAGAGCATTTTTTTCAGTTTCCGTCTAACAAATTTACCCAAAGGCTTTGGTGGGCTCGAGGCTATAGTAGAAGTCACTTGCCTAATGATTAACATGATCAGTAGTTTTCACTTTGAAGGAACAAAAAGATAAAGAGAATTTTCGTGGATTTGAACTCGAAAAACGAAATTAAAATGCAGCAGTCCATTGCCCTACGAAAGTAATACATTCACGGAAGATTCAGCCTGACGCGAAATTCCGTAATGCGAAACAAGTATTCCTATTGATTTTCATGTTATAAAGTGAGATGCATTCGAATGAATTTTTTAGTGGGGAAAAGCAACTCATTCAGTTCTATACATAAAAATAACAACTTGTAAACATACAAAATATAATACGTATGCATAAAAAACATTTGCAGAGAAATGAGTTAGGAAATAAGCTAGGCTAGCAATTTCGTGGTAGGAATAAGTCGATTACCAGTTGAACACTGGTGTTCAACTGGTACTTATTTTATCAACTCGAAAGGATGAAAGGCAAAGTCGACCTCGGCAGTATTTTGAATTCAGAACGTAAGGACAGACGAAATGCCGAAAAGCATTTTTGTTCGGCGCGCTGACGATTTTGCCAGCTCGACGCTCTATCAAGTTAGGAAACAATCCTTTCTACTATCGGCACAAGGCCTGAAATTTTGGCAGGGGAGGGGAAAGCTAGTCGATTATATTGACCTCAGTATTCGACTACTATTCATTTTATCAACAGCGAAAGGATGAAAGGCAAAGTCAACCTCAGCGGAATTTCAAATCAGAACGTAAAGACAGACGATATGCCGCTAAGCATTTTGACCTCCGTGCTAACGATTTTGGCAACTTGTTGCCTCTGTTATTTATAATCAAAATAATCCTCTGCATATTTATAATACTAAACGTGGATCCTTCTGTTTGGTTCACACTTTTCACTTTCTTTAACTTTGCTCCAATTGATTTCAAGTTTGCTCTATTGATATTAGTTTTGTATTCTAATTACGGAAATGAGGTTCAGTTTTGCCATAAATTTTTAAATAAAAAGTTAATAGGTTTAAAACATTGAAATTGGTGCTTGATTTCATAGTAGCAAGCCAAGGCGCAGTCTGCTTGTCATTGCACGAATGTTGATTACAAGAGCTATGTTCGTGAAATATGTGCTTAGAACCTGTCCGAAAACCCATTCAGATTGGTGGTCCTGAGATGATTGTTGAGAGAGAGGAAATAATCTTCTCAAGGCATAAATACGTCCGAAGAGGGATGCCACCTGAACAGTGGGTCCTTGAAGGAGTGTGTCGTGAAACCAGGCATATTTGTCTTTAACCGTTGTTATGTCGGAATCGCGACAGACTCGAGGAATGCATACGTCAGTCGAATCTTCCAGGAACCACAATTTTTAGTGACTTGTGGAGGACCTACTCTCACATTCCTGAAATTGATGGTTATAATTTTCAGCATGGAATAGAGAACCACAGCGTTGAGTTAATTAACTCGAAAGGTGTGATAATCCTCCGTTTGAGGGGTTCCTAATGGAATCTGTGATATAAGCGAAAAGTTATAAATATTGAGAATTGCCTGAATAACAACAACAGTAAATTCAACGAACACAAAACGAGCCAATTACATATTTTTATGACCAGTTAATGAAATAATTATCACAATTAGTAAATCCTTTTCCAACGAAAAAACAAAATATGCATTTCGCTCAAAAGGGGGCTGGCATTTATTTTCTAGCGAGCAATGTTATAATTATCCTGTAAATTAAACGAATAGAGAAGCCTTATAACTTATTTTTGTAAGCTGTTAACAATACAATATTCATTAATAAATCAATAAATATTGATTTATTAAAATAGTAATTCTTTTATTTGTTTCAGTCAATTTGACTGTGACCATGCTGGAGCACCGCTTTTAATCGAAGAAATCGACCCCTGGACTTACTCTTTGTAAGCCTGGTACTTATTCTATCGGCGTCATTTACCGAACCGTTAAGTTACGGGGACGTAAACACACCAACATCGGTTCTCAAGCGATGGTGGGGACAAACACATACACACAAATATATACATATATATACACGACGGGTTTGCTTTTTCCTGCTCCGTCTACCAAATTCACTCACTACACTTTGGCCGGTCCAAGGTGACACTTGTATAAAAAAAAAAAACCTTCGCTCAACGTGGGGTTCGAACTCACGACCCCGAGATTAAGAGTCTCGTGCTCTACCGACTGAACTTGCCGGGCAACTGCAAACTGATTAAATAATAATTAGTAACTGTATGACAATGTAATAAAACTGAAAATCGCTGTTATGTATTAAATTTTATTAAAACTGTAACATGATCAGTAGTTATTGACCTTGAACGAACAAAAAAATAAAGAGAACCCTGGCGGATTTGAACTTAAAAAGTAGAAAAACAAAATTAAATGCAGTAATCTATTGCCCTTCGCATGTAATAATACCTCTACGGAAAGTCTCGTCGTAACGCGAAATCCCGTAATGTGAAATAAATTTTTCCACTGATTTTCGGGCAGGAAAAAGCAGCATGTTCACTTTTATGCATAAAAATAAAAACCTGAAAACATACAAAATACAATATGTATACATAAAAAAATATTTGAAGAGAAATGAGTTTGGAAATAAGCTAGGCCAGTAATTTCGGTGGTGGGGGAGTAAGTCGATTACATCGACCCCAGTGTTCAACTGGTACTTATTGTATTTATCCTGAAATGATAAAAAGCAAAGTCGACATCGGCAGAATTTGAACTCCGAAAGTAGGGACAGAAGAAATGTCGTAAAGCATTTTTATCCGGCGTGCTAACGATTTTGCTAGCTCACCGCTTTAATAAATTTAGGAAATAATCATTTCCACTATCGGCACAAGGCCTGCAATTTTGGGAAAGTGGGATAATCGATTACATCAACCTCAGTATTCAACTGTTATGTATTTTATCGACCGGTAAAATGAAGTAATAAACGACGCTGTGGCTCTTACTGTTCTGTGGTTGACTCGTACTTCTGCAAGTTTGGAGTGGCACAGGAGATACGAAAATTGTTATTTGTTTAACAGAGTGCATCGCAAACTGTCGTTTTTTGAAATTTCGCTACAAAATATGTATTGCTTACATGAACTGAATCACATGTTTTGTGGGGTGGGGGTTGTTTTTTTAATGTTCAGTTTCTTTTTTGGTTCTTTGTGTTTTAATTTTGTTTTTTTGTTATTTTTCTGTAAGTTCATTAAAACTTATTAAAACTTCCGCCGTTGAATGTTTTGTCGTCGTAAATGTCAGTTTGATGACTGAAACAAGCAGAAAATAAAGAATATATAAAATCAAGTTTATCTGAATAGATTTTCCATAGGATTCAGAACCCGCAAAAATTTATTACGCCCAACGTGGGGCTCGAACCCACGACCCCGAGATTAAGAGTCTCGTGCTCTACCGACTGAGCTAGCCGGGCTTGTGACGACCATCCCACATAATTACTGTCTTTATGAAAAGATGATAGTGAATGATAACATTTTCATTGTATAAACACATGTTGTTCATTGATGTGGAATGGACAAAAAGTTTAAGTACATCTCGACGGATCTGAACTCAGAAAGTTGAATAATAAAACACTAAATACGATAATTTATCATTACTAGATCTCATCTTCTACAGTTTCTATTTTTGGAATACCGTCGTCGTGGTATTCCGTCGGTTACGACGACGAGGGTTCCAGTTGATCCGATCAATGGAACAACCTACTCGTGAAATTAATGTTCAAGTGGCTGAACACTCCACAGACACGTGTACTCTTAACGTAGTTCTCGGGAGATTCAGCGTGATACAGAGTGTGACAAGGCTGGCCCTTTGAAAATACAGGTACAACAGAAACAGGAAGACAGAGTGAGAGGAAGTTGTGGTGAAAGAGTACAGCAGGGTTCATCACCATCCCCTGCCGGAGCCACGTGCAGCTTTAGGTATTTTCGCTCAATAAGCACTTACAACCCCCAGTCTGGGAATCGAAACCGCGAGTCCGCTGCCCTAACCACTGGATCATTGCGCCTCCAGTGTATACCGTCGTATATAATCATCATTATTACTATCAGGAAAAGGCAGCAAGCTGGCAGAAACCTTAGCACGCCGGGCGAAATAGCGATATTTCGTCTGTCGCTACGTTCTGAGTTCAAATTCCGCCGAGGTAGACTTTGCCTTTCATCCTTTCGGGGTAGATAAAATAAGTACCAGTTGAGTATTAAGGTCGATGTAAGCGACTAGTCCTCCCCCCCCCCCCCGCCCCAAATTTCAGGCCGTGTACCTTTAGTAGAAAGGATTATTACTATCAGGAGAATGCGGCGAGCTGGCAGAATCGTTAGCACGCCAGCAAAAATGCTTAACGTCATTTCGTCCGTTCTGAGTTCTGAGTTCAAATTCAGCCGAGGTCAACTTTACTCTCATCCTTTCGGGGTCAGCAAAATAAGTACCAGTTGAGCGCTGGGTTTGATGTAATCGATTCAGCTCCTTCCCCGATCTTGCTGGCCTGGTGCCAAAATTTGAAATCATCATTATTACTCTCAGGCAAAGGAGGCGAGTTGGTAGTATCGTTAGCACATCAGGCAAAATGCTTCGCGGCATTTCGTCCGTCTTTACGTTCTGAGTTCAAATTCTGCCGAAGTCGACCTTGCCTTCGGAATCGAAATAAATACCAGTTGAAAACTGCGATCAATGCACAAAATTTCCGGTCAGCACAAAGAATCGTTGTCATGCCAGACAAAATGTTTAACGGCATTTCGTCTGCTTTTGCAATCTGAGTTAAAATTCCGCCGAGATCGACTTGGTCTTTCATCTTTTCGGGATCATCCTTTCGAGGAACGATGTAATCGACTTACATCGTCCCGAAATTGCTGACCCCTTGCCAAAATTTGAAACTGTTGTTACTATCAACACATCAGAAGAAAATACTTTGTGGTGATTCTTCCGTCCCTTTATGTTCTGCGTACAAATCCCGCCGAAACTACATTGTATTTCATCAATAAAATTTCATTCAATAAAATCAAGTATAAAATTAAGTCCACACAGCATTGCTGATATTGTCATAAGACTATTGCTTCAGTCAGTACCGTTGCACCACCGAACACTTTGCACTTGGCTCAGCTTGTTGTTGTTGTTGGCACTCCGTCACTTACGACGTCGAGGGTTCCAGTTGATCCGATCAACGGAACAGCCTGCTCGTGAAATTAACGTGCATGTGGCTGAGCACTCCACAGACACGTGTACCCTTAACGTAGTTCTCGGGGAGATTCAGCGTGACACAGTGTGACAAGGCTGACCCTTTGAAATACAGGTACAACAGAAACAGGAAGAAAGAGTGAGAGAAAGTTGTGGTGGAAGAGTACAGCAGGGTTCGCCACCATCCCCTGCCAGAGCCTCGTGGAGCTTTAGGTGATTTCGCTCAATAAACACTCACAATCCCCGGTCTGGGAACCGGAACCGAAACCGCGATCCTATTACAGCAGTCCGCTGCCCTAACCACTAGGCCATTGCGCCTCCAGGCTCAGCTTTTACGGTATTAATAAAAGGAGATAATTTGAACTTCGCTCTGGGCCATCATTTTTATTCACTGTTGTTGGTTAGCCCTAGATCGATTCTAATTGTTGTCTTTATAGAAATTTCTAGGATTGCATAATTAAACGTGCTTTGCACCACTTTATCGTGCGTGTGTGTGTGTGTGCGTGCGTGCACGTGTGTATGTTTGTGTCTATGTGATTTAACTCAATTAGGGTGTATCACTGGTATTTGTTTTCTGTCGAACAATGTTATGATTATCCATTAAATTGAAAGAATATAGAAAACTTATGACTAATTTTTTTTGTAAGCGGTTAACAAATAATTTGTAAACAAATCAATAAATATTATGCACTTGGTTTACAAGATTCTTTTGTGAGGAAAAAAAAAAGCATTCGCCCAACGTGGGGCTCGAACCCACGACCCCGAGATTAAGAGTCTCGTGCTCTACCGACTGAGCTAGCCGGGCTACTGATTGTCTCCGATAAATAATAATTACTAATTTTGTGTCACTGAATTTCCTCACGTATTTATTTGACTGATATTTATTTTCTCTCGACTTCGGTAGGAATTCATTTTAACACCAAGCACAGTATAAGTAAATTAGTGACCAAAGGTATGTATTGGATACTCCACTCGTTCTGCAATTCCCTCATCCTTAGAGAAATAATTACTGAAAGAGATTTTGATCGACCCCGCAAACCGTCAAGACGGTGCCCCCAGTATGGCCGCAGTCTAATGGATGAAAGAAGAGAATAAAGGCGTTATGTAACTTTTAGCAGGTCGGGTGACTACATAGAATCTCACTTGTTAGCTAATCCAAGAGCCAATTATTGTTGTTGTCTCAACACAGGGCTGGGGAGGCGCGTGCCTTAGTGGCCAGGGTGCTGCACTCATGATCGTAAGATTGTAGTTTCGACTCCTGGACTGGGCGATGTCTTGTCTCCTTGAGCAAAACACTTCATTTCACGTTGCTCCACTCCACTCAGCTGGAGAAAATGAGTAATCCTCCGATAAACTGGCATCTCGCCGGTGATCATAAGATTTTGGTTTCGATTCCTAGACCAGGCGATGTGTTGTGTCCTTGAGCAAATCACTCCATTCCACGTTGCTCCAGTTTACTCAACTAAAAAAAATTAGTAACCCTGAGACAGACTGGCGTCCCGTCCAGGAGAAGAGTGGAATATATACATCACAGAAACCGACTTATGTGCCTATGGCACGGGACGGATCTCTGATCCCTGTTATTTTTAACCACTGGCCTGCCATGTCCATAGACATTGCATGCATCCAGTCTTTTATTCAAACGCAGTAGAGACGCAACGACGTGATTTGAGAGATTTTGCTGCTCTTTCTAGTAAGTGAGATAACCACGTAGATCTTCTATCATTCGTTCATCCAAGATTCGGTTTTAAAATATAGCGACTCTCATAATATTTTCGGGGAAACCATTTACTTGACCTCTTTAAATAAGGGGCTTTTTTTTATATTCCCAGTCGATTCCTTTCTTTCATTCACAGTTAACTTGAGAAGAAAATAAAAAAAATAAGCAAAAATACATTCATACAGAGAAAGGAAGTGGTGGGGAAAGAAAAAGCTCGAACCGAAAGGAGATTGGTTATCACAAGGGGTTCCTTTAAGTAGTAATGTTTGGGTACACAGATCCAAATCATCAATCATTTGAGAGGGCAGCACCTTTCAAAATTCCTTTTAGTACCTAATTTTACACAACATATGAAACGGATAATAAAAAAAAGAAAGAAAAGGAAAAACAAAGAAAATAAGTAAAAAAATAATATTAAAAAAAGTGAGAAAAAGAGAGAAAGCTAAAGAAAAGTGAGTAAATGATATCTCAGAGAACCAACAACAATTTGAAACCCGTTTTTTCTCGCCAGATCCTTATTGTCTTTTAAGCAACTTTACAAGGTAGTTAAATGTGATATTTTCGAGTGAATTTTTGTTGCGATTTTTCTTTTCGTATTTATTTGTATCCTTTTTTCTTGTTATTTTTGTTCCCCCCACCTTTTTTTGTCCTCGAAGGAATAATACTCACTGTGATTTAATTAGGTGGAGAATTTTATATGTTCGCTTCTTTCTACAGATATTTAAGCAACGAATTCTTTGACAGCATTTCTCACAGTTGGGTTGCCATTTTTTTCTCGGTCGGCCAATGTTTCTTTCATACTCATTTTTGCCCGTTTTCTTTCTTCAGACAGATCAGCCTAGCAAAACAAATAACATTTACACACACACACACACAATGTCTTCATTAGTTCTTTCTAAAGTTTGCTCTTGCCGTTACGAACAACGCCATGCTTCAGCAATATTTCCATGTATGGATGAATGGATGTATGTATGTAAGTATGCATGTACATATGCATACATATATACATGTGTACATATGTATGTGACAGAACAAAACAGAGGCGAATGTGCGGATGAAAGGAAAAAAAGTCTGCTGCTGTTGCTGCCACTGACGAAATCTATGAAAATTCCTTGCTTCTAAAGAAAAGGCCAAATAGCAAAGGATACGATTATTGTTATTAAAAAAAGAATTTATCTTGTAATATACAATGTCTCCAAGGCGGCGAGCTGGCAGAAACGTTAGCACGCCGGGCAAAATGCTTACGGGTATTTCGTCTGTCTTTACGTTCTGAGTTCAAATTCCGCCGAGGCCGACTTTGCCTTTCGGGGTTGATAAATTAAGTGCCGGTTGCGTACTGGGGTCGATCTAATCAACTGGCCCCCTTCCCAAAAATGTCGGGTCTTGTGCCTAGAGTAGAAAAGAATATATCATGCCTCCTGGAATTTTATGCCAAAAATATAATAAAAACGCTATAGTATGCAAGAATATTTCTACGCAGTTATTCTTATTTTTATTTATCAGACTATTATTATTATTATCATTATTATTATTATTATTAAGGTAACGAGCTGGCCGAATCGTTAGCACGCCGGGCGAAGTATTTAGCAGTATTTCGTCTGTCTTTACGTTTTGAGTTCAAATTCCCCCGAGATCGACTTTGCCTGACATCATTTCGGAGTCGATAAATTAAGTACCAATCAATCACTGGGATCGATGTAATCGACTAGTCCCTCCCCCCAAAATTTCAGGCCTTGTGTCTATAGTAGAAAGGATTATTATTATTATTAAGGCAGTGATCTGGCAGAATCGTTAGCACACCGGCAAAAATGTATAGCGGCATTTCGTCCGTCTTAAAGACGTTTTGAATTCAAATTCCACCGAGATCGACTTTGCCTTTCGTCCTTTCGAGGTTGATAAAATAGTCAACAGTTGAGTTTTGGAGTCGATGTAATCGACGAACCTCCCAACCCGACAAATTTTCAGACCTTGTGCCTTTAGTAAAAAGGATTATTTTTATTAAGGTGACGAGCTAGCAGGATCGTTAGCACGCTGGACGAAATGCTTAGCAATATTTCGCCCGTCGCTACGTTCTGAGTTCAAAATTCCGCCGAGGTCGACATTGCCTTTCATCCTTTTATCGCCGGGATCGATAAAATAAGTACCAGTGAAACACTGGGGTCGATGAAATCGACTAGCCCCCCCCCCCCTTAAATTCCACCAAGGACGAGGGTTAACGATTCTGCAAGCTCGCAGCCCTATCAATGAATAATCCTTTCTTCTGGAAGTACAAGTCTTCAAATTTAGGGGGAGATGACTAGTCGATTATATCGACCCCAGTGCGTAACTGGTACTTAATTTATCGACTCTGAAAGGATGAAAGGCGAAGTCGACCTCGGCGGAATTTGAACTCAGAACGTAACGGCAGATGAAATACCGCTAAGCATTTCGCCTGGCATGCTAACGATTCTGCCAGCTCACCGCCTTACCTTATCAATAAATAGTCCTTTCTACTATAGGCACGAGGCCTGAAATTTTGGGGTAAGGGACTAATCGCTTGTATCGACCCCAATACTCAACTGGTACTTATTTTAGTTGAGTACTGGGGTCGATGCAAAAATCTCAGGCCTTATGTCTATAGTAGAAAGGATTATTTATCAATAAATAATACAAATTTCATACAAAAATATTAGCCGAAGATGGTTTTTAAAATGAGAATATCTGAAAAAATTATGGCCAGGCGAGTTGTCTTCCTTCGCTTGATAGCTAGGGTTTCCAATTTTGAAATAAAAATTTCCGAAAATGTAGACAACTCCCCATGGCTTCCGTCCTGGAGTTCAGGTAGCCTCCTGGCTCATGTGAGTTCATAAGAATTATATATTTTTCTGCCATGCACAATTTACATAGTTTTGTTCCATTGCGACAGGGTCCACAAGTTTCTAGTAATTTCCACCTGATGCTAAAGGGCATATGATTGTCCTTTAGGCACCATGCATATGCTGCGAGTGTCGTTGTGTTGCGTCTCTCCGGGACCCTGAAAGAAGATCTTTGGTTGTTCAGGCGAATTTTAAATTTGAATTCATAAGATACGACATAAATTTTAGTGTGAGTCCCTGTGTCTATGATTCATTCGCCATGCTGGACCGCTGAAATCTACAAGTTTTTTTCATTCTCTCTTTGTTTATTTTTTTTCTATTCCTTTCAGTTGAAGAGCGTCGGCTCGAAACGTAAAAGATTTTTTCGTTTTCTCAAGCGTCAAACGAATAAACTTGCTTGTTGTTCTTTTGTTTTTCTATAAATTTCATTTATATATGTATATGTCTGTGTGCGTTTGTGTTTATTCCCCGATCATTGCCTCTAACAACTGATGCTGGTTTGTTTACGACCCCGCGAACCAGCAGCTCGGCAAAAAGTGAGCGATAGAATAAGTTTCAGACTGATCCCTCCAAAGCGGTCCCCAGCATGGGCGCAACCGAATGACTGAAACAATTAAGGGACAAAAGATAGCTATTATATTAACGAAGGTTGCAAACAAGCATTTTGTAAACAAGAAAAAGACATCATCTTTGTATTCCTCGAAATATTGTTGAGTTCGATGCCAATGTCAGCATTTGGTGGATACACCACTCTGAGATGGAGCCGGCGGCGGGGTGGATGGTTGAGCTCCAAATAGCAAATTTGTCTACGGGTAAATCGACTCCCCAAAACCAGTCCAGTGTAAACTATTTATCACCCTTACATTCACTCCTACGAAAAACATTACAGAGAGAGGTGGGATGGAGAGAGAGGAAGAGAGGACACAGAGAGAGAAAGGTGAGAAGGAGGGGGGAAGAGGAGAAAGGGAGAAGGGGAGAGGAGGAGAAGGGGATAGAGAGAAAGAGAGGAAAACGAAAAGCAATGTAAAAGAGAGTATCAGGATTACATTTGCAGCTTTTGATAATATCTTGCTTGAATGAGTTTCATTGTATTGTAAATAAATAAATGTGTGTGTGTGTGTGTGTGTGTGTGTGTGTGTGTGTGTGTGTGTGTGTGTGTGTGTGTGTGTGTGTGTGTGTGTGTGTGTGTGCGGTGTGTATTTGATATATATATATATATATATATATATATATATATATATATATATATATATATATATATAATTCCATTGCTATGGTTATTTTCCGTAATTACCGGCTACGGATAATGAAGTTATTCGAAAGAAATACGATAGCGAAATCACTCATTCTGAAATCTTCAAACCAAAACACATTCAGCAGAAAAAAGTTCGTTCCATAACAGGGGAGGGGCCATGTGCTGATGGAATAAATCGGAGTGAGTGACACCAACTGTATTTTGACCTCGTTTCTAGAAAACGCTACTTAAGATATGTGAAGTCAGCGGACCATACTAACATCAACAACCAGTATAACATCCAAAGGCAACGACACAGGCCAAACACGCGGATAATCTATATATATATATATATATATATGCCTCAATAAGTATATTGCTAAATATATACACACACACACGTACGTACGTACGTACATACATACATACATACATACATACATACATACATACATACATAACACAATTTACAATGTCATCCGCGCAAAAATGACTGTCCTGAAATAAACTTAGAAAATCCCTCTGTTATGGAATACATTCATAAACACCAACTCAAAGAATACTGGTAGAATATTCCCATCAAAACTTCTGTCAAATGTAAACATAACAGGCCGGATATTGTGGTTTGGGACAGAGGAGCAAAGGCATGTACCATCATAGAGGTCAGATGCCCTGCAAATATAAATATCTCTTTGAAAATCAAAGAAAAAGAAGATATCTATGGACAACTGCTTTGAAACTTCCACCTTCGGATCTATTTCAAAACGGGGGCACTAGTATTTTCTTAACGAAACACTTTGAAACTTGGGACACTGGTAGAATGTGTCATATAAAACATCTTTTACTCTTAGTCTTCTTAACAAAAAAATGTACATCGAAAGTTATTCCATGTTAAAGTTGTCGTATTTCTGTAATTTCAACCAATCACTGACGTCTATTCAGCTGAATAGAGTTACTGCTGGGCGGTCATAAAAATGTTATTCCCTGTGACATATTTCATCCGGTTTAATAGTAATTTATACGCTTATATTGTTTATATAATAAATTACGCTGTGCGTATCTATGTGTGTAACAATTTTAGAGTTTGGATTCTAGAGTTAGGGTTAGTTTTAGGGTTAGGGTTAGGATTAAGGTTAGAGTTAACAGTCTAGTTAGGGTTAGGGTTAGGGGATTAATACGATATACACCGTTACAGCGCTAACTGTTTTCAACTGAATAGACGTCAGTGATTAGTAGAAATTATCGAAATAAGACAATTTTTTACATGAAATAAATTCGAATACAAAATTTTTTTTTTGTTCTATAACACAAAATAGATAAGTATACGAAGTTTGAAAGTCTTTCGGTACCAAAAACACTACATAAAACATAAATGAAAACTGGTGCCCCCGTTTTGAAATAGATCCCCACCTTCTATATCAAAACTATGAATTCATATTCATACCAATAATAATTGGAGCATGAGGTTTTGTTAATAAATGCTTAAAGGAGAATCTGGATAAACTGGGATTTTCAGAAAGAGAAATCGACCGGCTAATTCGTACAAGTGCAATCTGTGAGTGGAACAGTAAAAAATATGCAAGACTTTTCTCAAGTTCCAAATGTGAATTGTCTGAGTTAACCGACTCCCTCCTCAGTGGAAGATTTATAAAAAATAGAACATGCATGCATACATACATACACACACACATACATACATACATACATACATACATACATACATACATACATACATACATACATACATACATATGAATGTACGTATGTATCTATAATACTGACTTGTAGTAGGGTCACAATACTTGTCATAAATTCCATGAGAGGTTCATGGACGATTTAATTACCCACCAACCCCCACCCCTGCTTCACAAGTTTTTAGTTTCACCACCCCGCAAGGATGAAAAGTGAAGTTGATCTCAATTGGATTTGAACTGAGAACGTAAAGAACTAACACTGCACGTTATTTTCGCAGCCTTTCTACCGATTCTACCATTCATCTCCTTTGATAACAATGGCTTCAAATTTAAGAACAACGGCAGCACTTTGAGAGTGATTGAGGTCAATTAAATTGACCCAGTACATTACTGGTACTTGATTTTCTTTACCCCAGAAAGATGAAAGGCAAAATAAATACTGGTGCCGATTTACCCGACAAAAAATTTTCTAAAGTTGTGCTCCAGCATGGCCGCATTCTAATGACTGAAACAAGTAAAAGATAAAAGATACGCATGTATGTATGTATGTATGTATGTATGTATGTATACGCGCGCGTTATAGAGCATATCTACAGACTTTTAGCCGACATTGTATTTTGCTCTGAGTATATAAAATATGTCCACAGACAGAAAAAGAAGGAATGACTGCATATTTCAACTCTGTTTGAGGCCTTATTAGCAGCTGTACATTTTCTTTAACAGGGATCTCATTAGCAACTGTACACTTTCTACGAACAGACTGTTTATAAAACCCACTGATATTGCTGACTAAGGCTAACTGGATACACCGACTTCCATATTTGATACTTTCTTGGTAGCATATACAGCTGTTCTTTCTTCTGTCCATGAACATACTGCATTTATACAGATAAAACGTTTTGCATCTATCGTAATATGCAGAGATGGCTAGAACACTATAAATATATTCTCTTGTACGTTATAGCAATGATGCGATATACTGTTAACAAACCAGTAATTTAATACACATTCATACACACACACAATACACACAAGCACACACACACACACACACACACACATCATCTCAACATTCGTGATATTGAGTATTCCTGACTCTTTCACATGAAACTTGCCTCCACACATACACGAAACATCGAGTTATGGCTGATGCTTATCTTGCGAACATAAACTCTACATAATATGATGCTTATACACACTCATATATGTACATAAGTAAATGTGTGTGTGTGTGTGTGTGTGTGTGTGTGTTATAGTTTTTAAGATAACCCACAAGTCGACATTATAGTGTTTTAAATCAAAACTATATTTAAATTTGTCTTCTCTGCCGTTCGAATAACTAACACCCACGTGGGATATATCAGGGCGAGAGTACGAGCCACCACTTGCGTCCATTTGTCTTGCAGAAAATCACGGCAACTTTTCGTTAAGTCACACACACACACACACACACACACACACACACACACACACACACACACACACACACACACACGCACGCACGCACGCACACACACACACTTACACACAATGTCGAAGTAGAAAAAGATGTCGGAATGTTCTGGAAACCATTTTTCTCCAACGTTAAAATTAACATTTGATTTATATTAGAAGTCTCCCACCAGTTTTATAGTCTTTTAATTGCCTGTTTTACATTTTGTTGAAGGTGAGAAATTGGTTTTATGACCTGATAAAGGTTGAACCTAACACATCTACCATAGCTGGATACGACCAACAGAATCATGTCTTTTATTTATTATTATTATTATGTTTTTTTTTTAGGGAACTTATCTTACTATGATTCTTTAACAATCGTAAGACACATACATTCTCGCTATCTCTTTCTCTCGCTCTTTTTGTTTTACAGTCTTTCGGTTTATTCTTTCTCAAACACGTACGCATACACACACACACACACACATACACACAGAGGCATACAAACACACACATGCACAAACACATGCACTCACACACACACATGCACGCACTTTCACTCAACTTTTTCTTTCACTCTCATTCCCTCATTGTTTATCTATCTATCTATCTATCTATCTATCTAATCTATCTATCTATCTATCTATCTATCTATCTATCTATCTATCTGATTGCCTGCCTATCTAGCTATCTGCGTGTGTGTCTGTCTATCTATCTATCTATCTATCTATCTATCTATCTACGCTTTTTGAAGTAACTCCCAGTAATTGTATCTCTTCAAGTCTTCTCTTTTCCCTTTTCTCTCTCTTCCTCCCACTGTCTGTCAGTCTGTCTGTCTCTCTCTCTCTCTCTCTCTCTCTCTCTCTCTCTCTCTCTCTCTCCCTGCTTCTTCTACCATCTCTTCTCTCCCTCTTACCAAATATTCTTTTTAGACCTTCCACACTCTCTCTCTCTCTCTCTCTCCCTCTCTTCCCCCTCTTTTCTCACTTTGTCTTTCAATTCCACATCATATTCCTTTATATTCTTTGTATTCCTCATCTTTTCCCTTGATTCCCTTCTCGTTTCTCTGCTTTGTTCTTTCTTGTCTTCTTATTCCTCCCCACCCCCATCGCCTTTCACACTTCTTCCTTTCGTGTTTTTCACGTTGTTTTGTTTGTTTGCTTATTTATTGTTTTACCTCTTTAACAAACTGAAAGATTTATTTCGAGATTCTACAAACGGAATAACAAAATAGATAAATAAATAAATAGGCGTTAACCACATGGTTCCGAGTTCAGTCCCGCTGTGCGGCACCTTTTCTACCCTAGCCTCGAGCCGACTAAAGCCTTGTGAGTGGATTTGTTAGACGGAAACTGAAAGAAGACCGTCGTATACGTGTGTGTGTGTGTTCGTTTGTGTGTGTGTGTGTGTGTGCGCGCGCGCGCGCGTTTGTGTTGTGCATGTATGTGTCTGTGTTTGTCTCCCACCACCGCTTCACAAACCGTGTTGATGTGTTTACGTTTCAGTAACTTAGCGGTTCGGTCTAAGGGTACGAGCGTGGGAAGAAGAAGAAGAAGAAGAAGAAGCCCAATGCATGTCTGGCGCAGTATTTATCGAATAGGGAAGGCTGAAAGGCACGACTGATTTTGGTGGTATTTGAACGTAGATCGCAGTATTAGAATGAATATCGATTTTGACCCAATAACAATTTCAAATTTTCGATTCAAGACCAGTAATTTTAGGAGAAGAGGTACTTATTTCATCGACCCGAATGGACGAAAGGTAAAGTTGTGCTCGGCGACTTCGAATTCAGAACGCAAAGAGCCTGAAAAAACGCGGCTAAGCATTTTACCCAACGTGCCGCGCAAATAAATAAATCGGCGTCAACCACACAATTATTGTCTCTTTATTGCCCACAAGGGGCTAAACATAGAGGGAACAAACAAGAACAGACGAACGGATTAAGTCGATTACATCGACCCCAGTGCGTAACTGGTACTTAATTTATCGACCCCGAAAGGATGAAAGGCAAAGTCGACCTCGGCGGAATTTGAACTCAGAACGTAACGGCAGACGAAATACCGCTAAGCATTTCGCCCGGCGTGCTAACGTTTCTGCCAGCTCGCTGCCAACCACGTATCTCTGCCAGCTCACTGCTTTTATTGCAACCCAATGATATAACGAGATGTAAGACTTGTTATATAATAATTTTATAATCTTCAGGATTGGCTGTGTTAAGAAGCTTGCTTCCCAACCTCATGGTTCCGGGTTCAGTCTCACTGCGTGACACCTTGGGCAAGTGTCTTCTACTATAGCCTCGGGCCGATCAAAGCCTTGTGAATGGATTTGGTTGACGGAAACTGAAAGAAGCTAGTCGTATATATATATATATATATATATATATATGTGTGTGTGTGTGTGTGTGTGTGTATTATGTATGTATGTATGTATTTGTGTGTCTGTATTTGTCTCTATACCATCGCTTGAGAACCCCTGTTGGGGCGTATATGTCCCCGTAACTTAGCGGTTCGGCAAAAGACCAATAGGATAAGTACTTGGCTTGCAAGAGTAAATCTTGGGATCAGTATGTTTGACTAAAGACGGTGCTCCAGCATAGCCGCAATCAAATGACTGAAACAAGTAAAAAAAATTTCAGGACAATCTTTTCTTTTTTTTTTACTATAGGCACAAGGCCTGAAATTTGCGGGGAGGGGCTAGTCGATTACATTGACTCCCAAGTGCTCAGCTGTCGCTTATAGTGTGTACCGTGCTTAGACTAATTGTCTTAAGACTCCCGTGTAGTTTGGAGTAGACATTGACACTTTTCACTCCCACCTCTATTCATGAAAGCAACCAGGATTTGAAAGCGAGAGAGAGAGAGAGAGAGAGGGCGCCACACTAGCATGGTATTAATGATTTTATTTTATTAATCTATTTATTTATTTTAGTATATCGACTCCGAAAGAGTGAAAGCCAAAATCGATCCGCAGAGGGCCACAATAAATATCGCAATGCCTTTTATCCGATGCCCTAACAACTCAGCCTAATGATCCCCTTAAGATTGGTAAAATACCGCGAATATTGTGGTGGGTGATTACTTCGTCACCAGTTCTTGTCTGCTATCCATTATACTCAGTTGTTTTCTATCCGCTCCAGGGTAACCTGCAGCAAGGCGTTTCCTGCTTATTTATTGCTGGTTGAGGGCCTGCATGTCCATACAAGATAACTGCGAGGCTTGCGGAGTGATGTTGTGATCAAATGGTTAGCAGTGGTACCCAGGCAACATTTGAACTCAAAACTTTGTTTATCGACCCTGAAAGTACAAAACACAAAAGTGATCTCAGTGTAGGAAAGGATCGATAGGCCACGCTTTCGCGGTCCGTATTCGTACTGAAAATCGAGATTGAGCGAGCTTTTGTCCTTTTGCAGAGAGCTGGAACGCTACGGCTCTGATTGTCAAAAGGCATTCCATGTGTGACCATCCCGTTTTGTTTTTCAGACAAGCATATGCAGGATTACTTTATCCAGCGTGGCTTTCAAAAGAAGAGAGAAAGAGAGAGGGGGTAAGAGAGAGAAAGAGAGAGGGGGTAAGAGAGAGAAAGAGAGAGGGGGTAAGAGAGAGAAAGAGAGAGGGGGTAAGAGAGAGAAAGAGAGAGGGGGTAAGAGAGAGAAAGAGAGAGGGGGTAAGAGAGAGAAAGAGAGAGGGGGTAAGAGAGAGAAAGAGAGAGGGGGTAAGAGAGAGAAAGAGAGAGGGGGTAAGAGAGAGAAAGAGAGAGGGGGTAAGAGAGAGAAAGACAAAGGCAGACAGACAGAAACAGAGAGAGAGAGAGAGAGAGAGAGAGAGAGAGAGGAAGTAGGCTATCCATCTGATGTATCAAAATCAACGAGACAAGATCAAGGAAACCCTATACATTCTCTCATATGTTTCTAGGTTAATGACTGAATGACAACTATCCCTGCACCTGGACGGGTCCCTTCTGAATCCGTATGCTTGTGTGAGATGGGGAAGGATATCGGATCAAATTGAAACAAACAAACAAAAAAGACTGATACCACGTCCGTTACAACGGCGAGGTTTCCACCTGTTGCGATCAACGGAACTGCTTGTTCGTGAAATTAACGCGCAAGTGGTTGAGTATTCCACAGAATGATGTAGTTCTCAGGGAGATTCAACATGACACAGAACGTGATCAGGCTTACCTTTCACGTGCAGATACAGTTTATTTTTGCCAGCTGACTGGACTGGAGCAACGTGAAATAAAACTTCTTACTCAAAGACACAACGCGCCACCAGGAATTGAACTCACGAGCTTACGACCATCTGCCGAAAACACTAACAATTAAACCACGTCTATGTTGACAAGAATAGTTTTTGTGGCGATGGTGTTGTTGGGTATGCGGAAGGTCACGTCCCTTTGCACACACACACACACACACACACACACACACACAAACACACACACACACACACACACATACACACACACACACAAACGTACGTACATACGTTCGTACGTATGTATGTCATTGTTCAGTTTTATTTCAAGATTTCTTGCCAATAAAGAGTCGGTTTCTAACCTAGATCCAAGGCTCCTTCAATGGAATTGTAATATCAACAATAGGGTATTTTGTTTGTATGTATGTTTGTATGTATGTATGTATGTATGTATGATTTACGTATGTCTTCTCGTGCATATAGTTGCATATCTAAACATGCTCATATATATTTAAATGATAAACTTCTGAAAAGTTTTACAGATTTTTACAGGTTCAGTGATGGAGTGGATCTGTAACCTTCGAATTAGCTTTCTTCCTTCTGATTTTGAGAAGCCTAATTTCTCAAGATTGGTATTTAGGTAGTGTGTTATATATCTCAGGGCCCGAATAATTACAGGTATAAACTTATGGATGTATATATACTTTACATGAATTGAGAACCTTCTAAAAATTGAAGTAAATTACTTATACATATGTGTGTGAGTATATGTGCGTGCGTGCGTGCGTGCGTGTGTGTGTGCGAGCGTGCGTATATGTATATCTATCTCTCTCTCTCTCTCTATATATATATATATATATATATATATATATATGTATACAGAGAGAGAGAGAGAGAGAGAGAGAGAGAGATGTGCATTATATGCATATATGTATACACACGCATGTGTATGTATGCATGCATGTATGTATATATGTATGTATGTATGTATGTATGTTAATAGACAATGATGTAAGGTAGGTATGAAGACGAGTATTTATAAATACAGACATTTTCTGGTTCTTGTGTATTAAGTAGACACTGAGGTTAACCACATGTTTTCCTCCTGTGACCAGAGAAAGAGGATCAACTGACTAATTTCAATGTTTTTCAACACATTACCAAAGGTTGCTTCCATATTCTTCTGATCATAGAGTAAAAAATATGTGGTTCAACCGTAATATTTACTTTTTTATAAACTTAGCAATAAATCAGTTTGCTAACAACACGCCATCGCAGAATTTTCTTTCACTTCCTCTCTTCCACACATCATGTCTCCCATCAGCAAATATATGTGTATGCTTCTCTGTCATATATATATATATATATATATATATATATATATATATATATATATATATATATATATATATATATATATATATATATATTGCGTATACATATATACAACTTATAAACAGCTAACCAATTATATGCACGCCCATTAACATACACACACATATATATATACATATATACATGCAGACGTGCGTGCATGTGTTTATTATATAAAATGTTAAACGTTTACTCAATGCATTGCCTGGACTGTTTACTCAGCTACTGAGGTCTAAATCAGATCAAGTTTGCACTCGGTAATATACGTTACTGCGGTTACATTATGATATATATATATATATATATATATATATATATATATATATATATATATATATATATAATATAGATTTAATCAAAAGATTAAATGTGGTACTTAAAATGTTTGTGGCACCAGAATTTATGACGGTGGAAACAGGCAGGAGATCGCCATACAGCTGTTTCTTGGTGGGATGAATTCTCCAAAACATGTTTAAGACAGCTCTTAACATTCGGGTGTAGAGTCTATCTAGCTTGGATTCCAGTTTTTTGTAAGCATCCAGGCTGTTGCTCCATATTAAAGGATTGACGCTACCATTGCACGAAAAAAGATTCCTCTTAAGGTTTTCTGGGACTGTTGTTTTCCGGACAACATCCAGTTTGTTTTGGGTCGACTATCTCGGGCTGTCCGAGTTTTTACATCCTTTTCATTTGAGACTATCTCAGAACCGAAGTTCTTGAAATCATTAATTTGATTCACGGGGTCTCCGCTAATGCTGATGATTGGTCCTTGCATGCACACTCACACACACACCCGCGCACACACACGCACACATACCCATACACACTTAAAAGGTTAAGAATTTTCACAGGAGTAAATGTATATCAGAAAACAAAATGAATAAAATGCTTCGAAAATATTAACATTCTTAACAAAATATGCTACCGGTTTCAATCCGTTTATCAAACGATTCAGTCATACTTGAAAGAAGGGAAAATAAACTGAAGTAAATCGAATTAATCCTTCGCAATCTTAATCCAGGAAGCTCACATCTTTCCCTTATAAAATTTAAAGGGTACTGGCAGTGGGAGACCTTCTGGTGGCTGCTGGAGTAGTAGTAGTAGTAGTAGTAGTAGTAGTAGTAGTAGTAGTTATGGCTGCATTAATTTCGTTAGTAGGGCCAGGAGTAGCAGCTTACGCAGTAGTTGTGGTAGCAGTGGTAGTAGAGGTCGTAACAGTTGTAGTGACAGTAGTAGCTTGTTTGGTTTAAATTATTCAAATTACATTGGTCATAAATGTGTTTCTACTCTTCTGGTATGAGTCCTTTGACTGACCGAGATAAGATTGGACAACTGTCGTGCTGGTGGCGGCTATTGAGTTAGATATTTGATATACTTGTATTTCTCTGCATGTGTGTATGCATGCGCGCGCGCGCGTGTGTAAACATGCCAATTTTACCTATTTCTCTGAAAGAATATGAACATCCTTAATCGATTTTCGCCCCTAATTGAGGTCTCATCGGAGATGCCTATACTATTTGTATGTAGGTGCATATATATAAATATATACAGACATATATATATATATATATATATATATATATATATATATATATATATATATATATATATATATATATATATATATATATATACACACACACATAAGTATAAACACAAACACATTCATGCAAAGGAGTATATGAGAGGGTTTAACATTCTATAGATAAAATTTAAATGTATCTACTTACCATTACGCTCGCTCGCGCGCGCATAAATGCCTGCGTGAGTGCGCATATAAAATCGCCATAAATTACCACTTTATACCATATGGTAAGCATATGTCAACAATATTTGAACCTGTGAACCCCATAAAACATCCATTTTAATACTAAACCTAAAATGAACACGAATTTTTCCCCTCAACACCATGACCAACACATCTACTTAAATACTTTCAGATTAAAAAATTATGAAACTTCTAAACTGATTGTTGAAATGTCGTTCTCTCTCTCTCTCTCTCTCTCTCTCTCTCTCTCTCTTATTCTCTCATTCTTTCTCTGTCTCTTTTTCTACTACTACTATTACTACTACCCTCCTCCTCCTCCTCCTACTACTACTACTACTACTACTACTACTACAACAACAACTACCACCACCACCACTAGCACCACCACCACCACCACTACTACTACTACTACTATTACTATATACGTAACCAGAAAAGTGTTTTGTTTCCGTATTTGAAATACAGTCGATGTTTATCAACGAACTTAATATATTCTGTTCCATCCAGCTGTTGTGGGTGTTTCTTTTACTGAACCCAATTTTCGTAGGGTCAACTTCGGTTAGAAAACAAATTTTCACAGATTCAGACTTGATCCAGCAAACCTATCATCGAAGATATTCTCGCTATGACAGACCCATCTTTTTTTATTGACGCAGCACTGTATATCTTTTTGAAAATTTTATTTGTTTCAGTTATTGGACTGCAGCCATGCTGGGGCACCGCCTTGAAGCGTTTAGTCGAACAAACTGACCCTAATACTTTTTTATTATTATTCAAGTAGGGTATTTATTCCGTCATTCTCTTTTACCAAACTACTAAGTTATTCAGACGTAAACAAACCGACACCGGTAGTTAAGTGATGGAGATAAACACATCAACAACACACCCACCCACACACATATATATCTTAGTGAATTCTATTCCTGGACCGGGTTGTGTGTTGTGTTCTTGAGCAAGGCACTCCATTTCACGTTGCTCAAGTTCACTCAGCTGTAGAAATGAGTTGCGACATCAATGGTGCCAAGTTGTATCGGTCTTTGCCTTTCCCTATGATAACATCGGTGGCGTGGAGAGGAGAGGCTGGTAACCATGGGCGACTGCTGGTCTTCCATAAACAGCCTTGTCCGAACCTGTGCTGCGGAGGATAATTTTCTATTCTCTTCTAAGCTAGCAGAATATAATCTTAGGTATATTCAGATGATATTTCTAGCAGGTCGAGCAATCATATAGCAACTCTCGCATTGGCTTACAAAACCATATGGACGTCACTATGGCTTTCTGACTCGCTCCCATACATTTCTAGGCTATTCGATACTATTGAAGATTACGTTTGTCTTTGTGTAGTCTATTTGAAACAAGCCATCTTGGCTTTATGTAAACCCGCAGCTTGATTTGAATTTAATAGAGAAATTTATGAAAGTACTCATCCATTTTGATTTGCCTTGTTTTGTCTTGGGCTCTCGATTCTTTGATGTGGGATATCGTTGTGACTTACGGTGTGTATTCGGCATTTTTAGACCTGGTGGAGCTCATATATCACTCCAGCTTTGCCTGCAGTCGATTTCTTGTAAAAGAAGAGAGAAAGTCGTATGGTACTTTATCATAAAGGATGAATGACGAAGTAACCAATCATTCATTATCTACAGACTTTAAGAAACACTGGCTTCGTGGCTCTTTTCCCTTCGACTTCATGTTCTACACACACATACACGCAACACGCACACGCACACACATAAATAATGACAAAAGAACAGGAGTTACATAATCGCCTTCATTTACTTACAGCTGTTCCGTCTGTAAGGAACAGTGCACCCTGTCTTAAGTTCCTAGTTTCTGACACTGTAAGAAACAGCTTCTCATTGTTCATGCAGTTGGTCTAGGACTAAACAACAACTAAAACAACACCTACAACAACAGCATTTTCTCGTACTGAAACTACTTGTACCTCATTAGAAAAAAAAAGGTGTAGGGGGTGAGAACGAATGTGAAGACGAGTTTCATGAAGATATTGATCTTGGTTTGCTTATATAAAAGTATTTATTTCCGTCAGCGATTTTTTTTTCTGGTAAGTTCTAAAACAGTTTTTTTTTAATATATATATATAAGATTCTTTTTAAAACTACTCCATTGGGTCACAAGTGAAAAAAAGAAATACCAGCTACAAGAACAAGATGAAAAAATGTCGATTTACAAGATTTTAGGATACCGGTTGTCAGTGCTATTTCAGGCGACATAAAATTATTTTGGAAGTAATAATGTCTTAATGATGGTTGCTCCCGTCGGTTTCCACGTATAAGTGTTTGAAGCAGAAGACTTAAAATTAAAGAGAGTAATAGAAAGAAGGGGGAAAAAAACGTTAAGAAGCTGCATCTACTTATGATGGATATGTGAATGTAATTTCAGTCCAAGTATGGATTCTGCTATGAAGTCGCAATGGGGACATTGATGATTTTGATTTTTGACTGGTATTGGGCAAATGTGTCTGTTGATTGTAGCTGATAGTTCTTCTATTGTTCTTTTTCTTCAACTCAAATTGTTTGGATGCATCGTGACACATTTTACGCCATGCAGATCGATGACTTTCCCAAGATGTCAAATTAAGCTGTAGAGATTTTAGTGATTGCTTCAACTTATACCTAAGGACCGATCTTCCTTTGCCGCTTGTTGTTCATGCTCCACTTGTTGATCATACAGAAGGATTTTCGGAATGCGGTCATTTTTCATTCGAACAACATGTCCTACCCATCTGCACCGAACTCTCATCAGCATGCTTTGGATACTGAAGTTATCACATTTTTCAAAGATTTTGACATTGGATATCTTTTCTTGCCATTTTATGTTGCAGATATAACTCGAGGTCATAATGCCCGTCCGGCCCAAAAATCAGACCTACAACCTAATGATCTTGATCCCATTCACTAAGTTACGCGCCCTCGTTCCATTGGCATAAAATAGTGTTATTTTAAGGAGAGACCTTTTCCGATCTCGGTATACCAGAAAATTGTTAAAATCACTTTTGAAAGTTTACAAACCAGTATCTCTTTATTAGTTTACAATAAATAGCTGGAGTACAGGCTACTAATGATGCGGCGAGGGCCGTAATGGAAGTGTAGCTTT